>NW_017198027.1:0-7842 GCF_001704415.2 Capra hircus
TCGATGACGGGCCTAATAGCTTGTGTGGAGTCGGTGCCAGAACCTGAGGATTCCTCTCCAGTGCTAACATGGATCTTGGGGTACTTCTGGAGTCTCCCCAGGGGAGTCAGTCCTCGTCTCGGAGGGGCATGCACGTGCGCTTTCCTCCGAGCTGTAGCAGCAGTGTCACGCTTCCCTACGCGTGGATCAAGGGATCTGTGGCTTTCCCTCGAGGCTTTCCCACGAGGCTTTCCCACGAGGCTTCCACAGGGCTGTCCAACCTGCCATCGCGGTGTGAGTCGATCCTCGGCTTGAAAGTGGAGGCAGTGCAGGGAAAACAGGTTTCCTTGGAAGGGACTGAGACATCTGGGGACTCTGGGAATGGGGCCTGATACTGGAGTTCCTCTCGCCTTTACTGTGGAGAGCGCCTCCTCTTGAGATGAGACGGGAACGCTAGGAATTCTTTCAGGACCACGCAGGGAAAGGATCACTCCTCTCGTGCTAGCAGGCAGAAACGGGACCACTCTGGATACGGGCGGGACGCTCGGGTTCCTCTTGAGTGGAGACGGTATGTCGGGGAACTTCTTGAGTTGCAGCAAGGGTGTGAAGGACCCTTTTGAAGTTCCAGAGTTTAAGTCTGATTACCCCCTAGTTGTCTCAGCCGAAATGGGCCTCATCTCGCCTGGAGGGGAGAACCTCCTGGATTTTCTCGACTTGCGGCAGGTGCTCTCGACTTACGACGAGGGCCTCAGGGACCCGCTCTGGTGGCCTCAGAAAGGCCAGTCCCCATGCGAGTTTCTCCCGGGCCTCTCGGGATTCCTCTCCGTCGATGCTGGGGCCTAAGACCTTGTGTGGACTCAGTGACGGAACCTGAGGATTCCGCTCCAGTGCCGACATGGATCTTGTGCTACTTCTGGAGTCTCCCCAGGGGAGTCAGTCCTTGTCTCGAGAGGGGGCATGCAAGTCCGATTTCCTCCCGAGCTGTAGCAGCAGTGTCATGCTTCCCTTTTCGTGGATCAAGGGATTTGTGGCTTTCCCTCTAGACTTTCCCATGACGCTTTCCCACGAGGCTTCCCACAGGGCTTTCCCACGTGCCACTGTGGTGTGAGTCGATCCTCGGCTTTAAAGTCGAGGCAGTGAAGGGAAAACAGGTTTCCCTGGAATGGACTGAGACATCTGGGGGACTCTGGGAAAGGTGGCACGACCCTGGAGTTCCTCTCGCCTTTCCTGTGGAGAGCGCTCCTCTTGAGATGCGACGGGAACGCCGGGATTTCTTTCCGATGACGCAGGGAAAGGATCCCACCTCTCGAGCTAGTAGGCAGAAACGGGGCTCCTCTGGATGTGGGCGGGACTCTCGTGCTTCCTCTCGAGTGGAAACGGTATGTAGGGGAACATCTTGAGTTGCAGCCAGGGTGTGAAGCACCGTTTGGAAGTTCCAGAGATTAGGTGTGATGAGCCTCGAGACGCCTCAGCAGAAATGGGCCCCTCGCCTGGAGGGAGAACCTCCTGGATTTTCTCGAGATAGGGTAGTTGCTCTCGACTTACGACGGGGACCTCAACGACCCGCTCTGGGGGCCTCAGAAAAGGCCACTCCCCATGCGAATTGCTCGGGGGCCTCTCCGGATTCCTCTACCGTCGATTCCGGGGCCTAAGACCTTGTGAGTAGTCGGAGCCGGAGCCTGACGATTCCTCTCCTGTGCTGACATGGATCTTGGGTACTTCTGGAGTCTCCCCGGGAGAGTCAGTCCTCGTCTCGAGTGGGAGCATGCACGTGCGCTTTCCTCCGGAGCTGTAGCAACAGTGTCACGCTTCCCTTCGCGTGCATCAAGGGATCTGTGGCTTTCCCTCGAGGCTTTCCCAGGAGGCTTTCCCACGAGGCTTTCCCACAGGGCTGTCCCACGTGCCACCGTGATGTGAGTCGATCCTCCGCTTGAAAGTCGAGGCAGTGCAGGGAAAACAGTTTTCCCTGGAATGGACTGAGACATCTGGGGGACTCTGGAATGGTGGCACGACCCTGGAGTTCCTCTCGCCTTTCCTGTGGAGAGCGCCTCCTCTTGAGATTCGACGGGAACGCGGGGAATTCTTTCACCACCACGCAGGGAAAGGATCCCTCCTCTCGAGCTAGGAGGCGGAAACGGGGCTCCTCTGGATGTGGTCGGGACTCTCGTGCTTCCTCTCGAGTGGAGGCGAGTATGTCGGGGAACTTATTCAGTTGCAGAAAGGATGTGAAGGACATTTTGGAAGTTCCAGATGTTAGGTGCATTTAGCCTCTAGACGCCTCAGCGGAAATGCACCTCATCTTGCCTGGAGGGGAGAACCTCCTGGATTTTCTCGAATTGCAACAGGTGCTCTCGACTTATGACGGGGACCTCAGGGACCCGCTCTGTTGGCCGCAGGAAAGGCCAGTCCCCATGCGAGTTGCTCGGTGGCCTCTCGGGATTCCTCTCCCGTCGATTCCGGGGCCTAAGAACTTGTGTGGGTCGGTCCTGGAACCTGAGGATTCCTCTCCAGTGCTGACATGGATCTTGGGGTACTTTGGAGTCTCCCCAGGGGAGTCAGTCCTCATTCGAGTGGGGGCATTGAAGAGCGCTTTCCTCCCGAGCTGTAGCAGCAGTGTCATTCTTCCCGTCGAGTGGATCAAGGAATCAGTGGCTTTCCCTCGAGGCTTTCCCATGAGGCTTTCTCACGAGGCTTTCCCACAGGGCTGTCCCACGTGCCACCGTGCTGTGAGTCGATCCTCGGCCTTGAAAGTCGAGGCAGTGCAGGGAAACATGTTTCCCTCTGAAATGGACTGAGATATCCTGCGGTACTCTGGGGAATGGTGGCACGACCCTGGAGTTCCTCTCACCTTTCCTGTTGGAACGCGCCTCCTCTTGAGTTGCTACGGGAAGACCAGGAATATCTTTCCCGACCACGCAGGGAAAGGATACCTCCTCTCGAGCTAGGAGGCGGAAACGGGGCTCCTCTGGATGTGGGCGGACTCTCGTGCTTCCTCTCGAGTGGAGACGGGTATGTCGGGGAACTTCTTGAGTTGCAGCAAGGGTGTGAAGGACCCTTTGGAAGTTCCAGAGGTTAGGTGTGATTAGCCTCGAGACGCCTCAGCCGAAATGGGCCTCATCTCGCCTGGAGGGACAACCTCCTGGATTTTCTCGAGTTGCGGCAGGTGCCCTCGACTTACGACGGGGACCTCAGGGACCCGCTCTGGTGGCCTCAGGAAAGGCCAGTCCCCATGCGAGTTGCTCGGGGGCCTCTCGGGATTCCTCTCCGTCGATGACGGGGCCTAATAGCTTGTGTGGAGTCGGTGCCAGAACCTGAGGATTCCTCTCCAGTGCTAACATGGATCTTGGGGTACTTCTGGAGTCTCCCCAGGGGAGTCAGTCCTCGTCTCGAGTGGGGGCATGCACGTGCGCTTTCCTCCCGAGCTGTAGCAGCAGTGTCACGCTTCCCTACGCGTGGATCAAGGGATCTGTTGGCTTTCCCTCGAGGCTTTCCCACGAGGCTTTCCCACGAGGCTTTCCCACAGGGCTGTCCAACCTGCCATCGCGGTGTGAGTCGATCCTCCGGCTTGAAAGTGGAGGCAGTGCAGGGAAAACAGGTTTCCTTGGAATGGGACTGAGACATCTGGGGGACTCTGGGAATGGGGCCTGATACTGGAGTTCCTCTCGCCTTTACTGTGGAGAGCGCCTCCTCTTGAGATGAGACGGAACGCTAGGAATTCTTTCAGGACCACGCAGGGAAAGGATCACTCCTCTCGTGCTAGCAGGCAGAAACGGGACCACTCTGGATACGGGCGGGACGCTCGGTTCCTCTTGAGTGGAGACGGGTATGTCGGGGAACTTCTTGAGTTGCAGCAAGGGTGTGAAGGACCCTTTTGAAGTTCCAGAGTTTAAGTCTGATTACCCCCTAGTTGTCTCAGCCGAAATGGGCCTCATCTCGCCTGGAGGGGAGAACCTCCTGGATTTTCTCGACTTGCGGCAGGTGCTCTCGACTTACGACGAGGGCCTCAGGGACCCGCTCTGGTGGCCTCAGGAAAGGCCAGTCCCCATGCGAGTTTCTCCCGGGCCTCTCGGGATTCCTCTCCCGTCGATGCTGGGGCCTAAGACCTTGTGTGGACTCAGTGACGGAACCTGAGGATTCCGCTCCAGTGCCGACATGGATCTTGTGCTACTTCTGGAGTCTCCCCAGGGGAGTCAGTCCTTGTCTCGAGAGGGGCATGCAAGTCCGATTTCCTCCCGAGCTGTAGCAGCAGTGTCATGCTTCCCTTTTCGTGGATCAAGGGATTTGTGGCTTTCCCTCTAGACTTTCCCATGACGCTTTCCCACGAGGCTTCCCACAGGGCTTTCCCACGTGCCACTGTGGTGTGAGTCGATCCTCGGCTTTAAAGTCGAGGCAGTGAAGGGAAAACAGGTTTCCCTGGAATGGACTGAGACATCTGGGGGACTCTGGGAAAGGTGGCACGACCCTGGAGTTCCTCTCGCCTTTCCTGTGGAGAGCGCCTCCTCTTGAGATGCGACGGGAACGCCGGGATTTCTTTCCCGATGACGCAGGGAAAGGATCCCACCTCTCGAGCTAGTAGGCAGAAACGGGCTCCTCTGGATGTGGCGGGACTCGTGCTTCCTCTCGAGTGGAAACGGTATGTAGGGGAACATCTTGAGTTGCAGCCAGGGTGTGAAGCACCGTTTGGAAGTTCCAGAGATTAGGTGTGATGAGCCTCGAGACGCCTCAGCAGAAATGGGCCCCATCTCGCCTGGGGGGAGAACCTCCTGGATTTTCTCGAGATAGGGTAGTTGCTCTCGACTTACGACGGGGACCTCAACGACCCGCTCTGGGGGCCTCAGAAAAGGCCACTCCCCATGCGAATTGCTCGGGGCCTCTCCGGATTCCTCTACCGTCGATTCCGGGGCCTAAGACCTTGTGAGTAGTCGGAGCCGGAGCCTGACGATTCCTCTCCTGTGCTGACATGGATCTTGGGGTACTTCTGGAGTCTCCCCGGGAGAGTCAGTCCTCGTCTCGAGTGGGAGCATGCACGTGCGCTTTCCTCCGAGCTGTAGCAGTGTCACGCTTCCCTTCGCGTGCATCAAGGGATCTGTGGCTTTCCCTCGAGGCTTTCCCAGGAGGCTTTCCCACGAGGCTTTCCCACAGGGCTGTCCCACGTGCCACCGTGATGTGAGTCGATCCTCCGCTTGAAAGTCGAGGCAGTGCAGGGAAAACAGTTTTCCCTGGAATGGACTGAGACATCTGGGGACTCTGGAATGGTGGCACGACCCTGGAGTTCCTCTCGCCTTTCCTGTGGAGAGCGCCTCCTCTTGAGATTCGACGGGAACGCGGGAATTCTTTCACCACCACGCAGGGAAAGGATCCCTCCTCTCGAGCTAGGAGGCGGAAACGGGGCTCCTCTGGATGTGGTCGGGACTCTCGTGCTTCCTCTCGAGTGGAGGCGAGTATGTCGGGGGAACTTATTCAGTTGCAGAAAGGATGTGAAGGACATTTTGGAAGTTCCAGATGTTAGGTGCATTTAGCCTCTAGACGCCTCAGCGGAAATGCACCTCATCTTGCCTGGAGGGAGAACCTCCTGGATTTTCTCGAATTGCAACAGGTGCTCTCGACTTATGACGGGGACCTCAGGGACCCGCTCTGTTGGCCGCAGGAAAGGCCAGTCCCCATGCGAGTTGCTCGGTGGCCTCTCGGGATTCCTCTCCCGTCGATTCCGGGGCCTAAGAACTTGTGTGGGTCGGTCCTGGAACCTGAGGATTCCTCTCCAGTGCTGACATGGATCTTGGGTACTTTGGAGTCTCCCCAGGGGAGTCAGTCCTCATTCGAGTGGGGGCATTGAAGAGCGCTTTCCTCCCGAGCTGTAGCAGCAGTGTCATTCTTCCCGTCGAGTGGATCAAGGAATCAGTGGCTTTCCCTCGAGGCTTTCCCATGAGGCTTTCCCTTTCTCACGAGGCTTCCCACAGGGCTGTCCCACGTGCCACCGTGCTGTGAGTCGATCCTCGGCTTGAAAGTCGAGGCAGTGCAGGGAAAACAGGTTTCCCTGGAATGGACTGAGATATCTGGGGTACTCTGGGAATGGTGGCACGACCCTGGAGTTCCTCTCACCTTTCCTGTTGAACGCGCCTCCTCTTGAGTTGTGACGGGAAGACCAGGAATTCTTTCCGGACCACGCAGGGAAAGGATACCTCCTCTCGAGCTAGGAGGCGGAAACGGGGCTCCTCTGGATGTGGGCGGGACTCTCGTGCTTCCTCTCGAGTGGAGACGGGTATGTCGGGGAACTTCTTGAGTTGCAGCAAGGGTGTGAAGGACCCTTTGGAAGTTCCAGAGGTTAGGTGTGATTAGCCTCGAGACGCCTCAGCCGAAATGGGCCTCATCTCGCCTGGAGGGACAACCTCCTGGATTTTCTCGAGTTGCGGCAGGTGCCCTCGACTTACGACGGGGACCTCAGGGACCCGCTCTGGTGGCCTCAGGAAAGGCCAGTCCCCATGCGAGTTGCTCGGGGGCCTCTCGGGATTCCTCTCCCGTCGATGACGGGGCCTAATAGCTTGTGTGGAGTCGGTGCCAGAACCTGAGGATTCCTCTCCAGTGCTAACATGGATCTTGGGGTACTTCTGGAGTCTCCCCAGGGGTCAGTCCTCGTCTCGAGTGGAGCATGCACGTGCGCTTTCCTCCCGAGCTGTAGCAGCAGTGTCACGCTTCCCTACGCGTGGATCAAGGATCTGTGCTTTCCCTCGAGGCTTTCCCACGAGGCTTTCCCACGAGGCTTTCCCACAGGGCTGTCCAACCTGCCATCGCGGTGTGAGTCGATCCTCGGCTTGAAAGTGGAGGCAGTGCAGGGAAAACAGGTTTCCTTGGAAGGGACTGAGACATCTGGGGGACTCTGGGAATGGGCCTGATACTGGAGTTCCTCTCGCCTTTACTGTGGAGAGCGCCTCCTCTTGAGATGAGACGGGAACGCTAGGAATTCTTTCAGGACCACGCAGGGAAAGGATCACTCCTCTCGTGCTAGCAGGCAGAAACGGGACCACTCTGGATACGGGCGGGACGCTCGGTTCCTCTTGAGTGGAGACGGGTATGTCGGGGAACTTCTTGAGTTGCAGCAAGGGTGTGAAGGACCCTTTTGAAGTTCCAGAGTTTAAGTCTGATTACCCCCTAGTTGTCTCAGCCGAAATGGGCCTCATCTCGCCTGAGGGGAGAACCTCCTGGATTTTCTCGACTTGCGGCAGGTGCTCTCGACTTACGACGAGGGCCTCAGGGACCCGCTCTGGTGGCCTCAGGAAAGGCCAGTCCCCATGCGAGTTTCTCCCGGGCCTCGGGATTCCTCTCCCGTCGATGCTGGGGCCTAAGACCTTGTGTGGACTCAGTGACGGAACCTGAGGATTCCGCTCCAGTGCCGACATGGATCTTGTGCTACTTCTGGAGTCTCCCCAGGGGAGTCAGTCCTTGTCTCGAGAGGGGCATGCAAGTCCGATTTCCTCCCGAGCTGTAGCAGCCAGTGTCATGCTTCCCTTTTCGTGGATCAAGGGATTTGTGCTGCTTTCCCTCTAGACTTTCCCATGACGCTTTCCCACGAGGCTTCCCACAGGGCTTTCCCACGTGCCACTGTGGTGTGAGTCGATCCTGGCTTTAAAGTCGAGGCAGTGAAGGGAAAACAGGTTTCCCTGGAATGGACTGAGACATCTGGGGGACTCTGGGAAAGGTGGCACGACCCTGGAGTTCCTCTCGCCTTTCCTGTGGAGAGCGCCTCCTCTTGAGATGCGACGGGAACGCCGGATTTCTTTCCGATGACGCAGGGAAAGGATCCCACCTCTCGAGCTAGTAGGCAGAAACGGGGCTCCTCTGGATGGGCGGGACTCTCGTGCTTCCTCT
>NW_017198028.1:0-7842 GCF_001704415.2 Capra hircus
CTGCGGAAATGGGCCCTCATCTCGCCTTGGAGGGGAGAACTCGAGTTTCGGCAAGTGCTCTCGACTTATGAACCTCAGGGAGCCCGCTCTGGTGGCCTCAGGAAAGGCAAGTCCCCATGCGAGTTGCTCGGGGCCTCCAGGGGCCTCTCGGTTTCCTCTTCCGTCGATGCCGGGGTCTAAGACCTTGTGTGGAGTTGTGCCGGAACCTGAGGATGCCTCTCCAGTGCTGACATGGATCTTGGGGTACTTCTGGAGTCTCCCCAGGGGAGTCAGTCTCGTCTCGAGTGGGGGCATGCACGTGCGCTTTCCTCCGAGCTGTAGCAGCAGTGTCATGCTTCCCTTCGCGAGGATCAAGGGATCTGTGGCTTTCCCTCGAGGCTTTCCCACTAGGCTTTTCCCGCAGGGCTGTCCCACGTGCCACCGTGGTGTGAGTCGATCCTCGCTTGAAAGTCGAGGCAGTGCAGGGAAAACAGGTTTCCCTGGAATGGACTGAGATATCTGGGGGACTCTGGGAATGGTGGCACGACCCTGGAGTTCCTCTCGCCTTTCCTGTGGAGAGCGCCTCTCTTGAGATGCGACGGGAACGCCAGGAATTCGTTCCCGACCACGCAGGGAAACGATACCTCCTCTCGAGCTAGGAAACGGAAACGGGGCTCCTCTGGATGTGGGTGGGATTATCGTGCTTCCTCTCGAGTGGAGACGGGTATGTTGGGCATCTTCTTGAGTTGCAGCAAGTGTGTGAAGGACCTTTGGAATTTCCAGATGTTAGGTGTGATTAGCCTCGAGACTCCTCAGCGGAAATGGGCCTCATCTCGCGTGGAGGGGAGAACCTCCTGGATTTTCTCGACTTGGGGCAGGTGCTCTCGACTTATGATGGGGACAACAGGGACCCGCTCTGGTGGCTTCAGGAAAGGCCAGTCCCATGCGATTTGTTCGGGGGGCCTCTCGGGATTCCTCTCCCGTCGATGCCGGGGCCTAAGACCTTGTGTGGAGTCGGTGCCGGAACCTGAGGATTCCTCTCCAGTGCTGACATGGATCTTGGGAAACTTCTGGAGTCCCCCTGGGAGTCAGTCCTCGTCTCGAGTGGGGCATGCACGTGCGCTTTCCTCCCGATCTGTAGCAGCAGTGTCACGCTTCCCGTCGCGTGGATCAAGGGATCTGTGGCTTTCCCTCGAGGCTTTCCCACGAGGCTTTCCCACAGGGCTGTCCCAGGTGCCCCTTCATGTGAGTCGATCCCGGCTTGAAAGTCGAGGCAGTGCAGGGAAAATAGGTTTCCCTGGAAGGGACTGAGACATCTGATTGTCTCTGGGATGGTGGCACGACCTTGGAGTTCCTCTCGCCTTTCCTGTGGAGAGCCCCTCCTCTTCAGATGCGACGGGAACGCCGGGAATTCTTTCCCGACCAGGCAGGGAAAGGATCCCTCCTCTCGAGCTAGGAGGCAGAAACGGGGCTCCTCTGGATGTGGCCGGGACTCTCGTGCTTCCTCTCGAGTGGAGATGGGTATGTCGGGGAACTTCTTGAGTTGCAGCAAGGTTGTGAAGGACCCTTTGGAAGTTCCAGAGGTTAGGTGTGATTAGCCTCGAGACACCTCAGCGAAAATGGGCCTCATCTCGCTTGAAGGGGAGAACCTCCTGGATTTTCTCGAGTTGCAGCAGGTGCTCTCGACTTAAGACGTGGACCTCAGGGACCCGCTCTAGTGGCCTCAGGAAAGGCCAGTCCCCATGCGAGTTGCTCGGGGCCTCTCAGGATTCCTCTCCCGTCTATGCCGGTGCCTAAGAACTTGTGTGGAGTCGGTGCGTGAACCTGAGCATTCCTCTCCAGTGCTGACATGGATCTTGGGGTACTTCTGGAGTCTCCCCAGGGGCGTTAGTCGTCGTCTTGAGTGGGGCATGCAAGTGAGCTTTCCTCCCGAGCTGTAGCAGCAGTGTCACGCTTCCCTTCGCGAGGATCAAGGGATCTGTGGCTTTCCCTCAAGGCTTTCCCGCGATGCTTTCCCACGAGGCTTTCCCACAGGGCTGTCCCACGTGCCACCGTGGTGTGAGTCGATCCTCGGCTTGAAAGTGGAGGCAGTGCAGGGAAAACAGGTTTCCCTGGAATGGACTGAGACATCTGGGGGACTCTGGGAATGGTGGCACGACCCTGGAGTTCCCCTCGCCTTTCCTGTGGAGAGCGCCTCCTCTTGAGTTGCGACGGGAATGCCGGGCATTCTTTCCCGAACAAACAGGGAAAGGATCCCTCCTCTCGAGCTAGGAGGGGGAATCGGGGCTCCTCTGAATGTGGGCGGGACTCTCATGCTTCCTCTCGAGGGGGAGACGGGTATGTTTGGGATCTTCTTGAGTTGCAGCAAGGGTGTGAAGGACCCTTTGTAAGGTCCAGAGGTTAGGTGTGATTAGCCTTGAGACACCTCAGTGGAAATGGTCCTCATCTCGCCTGGAAGGGAGAACCTCCTGGATTTTCTCAAGTTGCGGCAGGTGCTCTCGACTTACGACGGGGCCTCAGGGACCCGCTCTGGTGGCCTCAGGAAAGGCCAGTCCCCATGCAAGTTGTACGGGACCTCTCGGGATTCCTCTCCCATCGGTGCCGGGGCCAAGGCCTTGTGTGGAGTCGGTTCCGGAACCTGAGGATTTCTCTCCAGTGCTGACATGGATCTTGGGGTACTTCTGGAGTCTCCCCAGGGGAGTCAGTCCTCGTCTCGAGTGGGGGCATGCACGTGCGCTTTCCTCCCGAGCTGTAGCAGCAGTTCACGCTTCCCTTCGCGAGGATCAAGGGATCTGTGGCTTTCCCTCGAGGCTTTCCCACGAGGCTTTCCCACAGGCTTCCCACAGGGTTGTCCCACGTGCCACCGTGGTGTGAGTCGATCCTCGGCTTGAAAGTCGAGGCAGTGCAGGGAAAACAGGTTTCCCTGGAATGGACTGAGACATCTGGGGTCTCTGGGAATGGTGGCATGACCCTGGAGTTCCTCTCGCCTTTCCTGTGGAGAGCGCCTCCTCTTGAGATGCGACGGGAACGCCGGGCATTCTTTCCCGACCACGCAGGGAAAGGATCTCTCCTCTCGAGCAAGGAGGCGGAAACGCGGCTCCTCTGGATGTGGGCGGGACTCTCGTGACTCCTCTCGAGTGGAGACGGGTATGTCCGGGAACTTCTTGAGTTGCAGCAAGGGTGTGAAGGACCCTTTGGAAGTTCCAGAGGTTAGGTGTGATTATCCTTGAGACGCTTCAGGGAAATGGTCCTCATGTCGCCTGGAGGGGAGAACCTCCTGGATTTTCTCGAGTTGCGGCAGGTGCTCTCGACTTATGACGCGGACCTCAGGGACCCGCTCTGGTGGCCTCAGGAAAGGCCAGTCCCCAGCGAGTTGGTCGGGGGCATCTCGGGATTCCTCTCTTGTCGATGCCAGGGCCTAAGACCTTGTGTCGGAGTCGGTGAAGGAACCTGAGGATTCCTCTCCAGTGCTGACATGGATCTTGGAGTATTCTGGAGTCTCCCCAGGGGAGTCAGTCCTCGTCTCGATTGGGGCTTGCACTTGCGCTTTCCTCCCGAGCTGTAGCAGCAGTGTCACGCTTCATTCCCTTGGATAAAGGGATCTGTGGCTTTCCCTCGAGGCTTTCCCACGAGGTTTCCCACAAGGCTTTCCCACAGGGATGTCCCACGAGCCACCGTGGTGTGAGTCGATCTTCGGCTTGAAAGTCGAGGCAGTGCAGGAAAACAGGTATCCCTGGAATGGACTGAGACATCTGGGGGACTCTGGGAATGGTGGCACGACCCTGGAGTTCCTCTCGCCTTTCCTGTGGTGAGCGCCTCCACTGGAGATGCAACGGGAACGCCGGGAATTCTTTCCCGACCATGCAGGGAAAGGATCCCCTCCTCTCAAGCAAAGAGGCAGAAACGGGGCACCTCTGGATGTGGGCGGGACTCTCGTGCTTCCTCTCGTGTGGAGACGGGTATGTCGGGGAACTTCTTTAGTTGCAGCAAGGGTGTGATGGACCCTTAGGAAGTTCCAGAGGTTAGGTGTGATTTACCTCGAGATGCCTCAGCGGAAATGGGCCTCATCTGGCCTGGAGGGGAGAACCTCCTGGATTTTCTCGAGTTGCGGCAGGTGGTCTCGACTTACCAACGGGGACCTATGGGACCCCGCTCTGGTGGCCTCAGGAAAGGCCCAGTCACCATGCGAGTTGTCGGGTGCCTCTCGGTATTCCTCTCCCGTCGATGCCGGGACCTAAGACCTTGTGTGGAGTCGGTGCCAGAACCTGAGGATTCCTCTCCAGTGCTGACATGGATTTGGGGTACTTCTGGAGTCTCCCCAGGGGAGTCAGTCCTCCTCTCGAATTGGGGGCATGCACGTGCGATTTCCTCTCGAGCTGTAGCAGCAGTGTCACGCTTCCCTTTGCGTGGATCCACAGATCTCTGGCTTTCCCTCGAGGCTTGCCCAGGAGGCTTTCCCACAGGGCTGTCCCGACGTGCCACCGTGGTGTGAGTCGATCCTCGGCTTGAAAGTCGAGGCAGTGCAGGGAAAACAGGTTTCCCTGGAATGGACTGAGACATCTGGGGGACTCTGGGAATGGTGGCACGACCCTGGAGTTCACTCTCGCCTTTCCTGTGGAGAGCGCCTCCTCTTGAGATGCAACGGAGAATGCCGGGAATTCTTTTGCCGACCACGAGGGCAAGGATCCCTCCTCTCTGAGCTAGGAGGCGGAAACGGGGCTCCTCTGGATGAGGGCGGGATCTCGTGATTCCTCTCGAGTGGAGACGGGTATGTCGCGGAACTTCTTGAGTTGCAGCAAGGGTGTGAAGGACCCTTTGGAAGTTACAGAGTGTTAGATGTGATTAGCCTCGAGACGCCTCAGCGGAAATGGGCCTCATATCGCCAGCAGGGGAGAACCTCCTGGATTTTCTCGAGTTGCGGCAGATGCTCTCGACTTACGACGGGGACCTCAGGGACCCGCTCTGCTGGCCTCAGGAAAGGCCAGTCCCCATGCGAGTTGCTCGGGGGCCTCTCGGGATTCCACTCCCGTCGATGCCGGCGTCTAAAACCTTGTGTGGAGTCGGTGCCGAACCTGAGGATTCCTCTCCAATGTTGACATGGATCTTGGGGTACTTCTGGAGTCTCCCCAGTGGAGTCAGTCCTCGTCTCGAGTGGGGGCATGGCATGTGCGCTTTCCTCCCGAGCTGTAGCAGCAGTGTCACGCTTCCCTTCGCGTGGATCAAGGGATCTGTGGCTTTCCCTCGAGGCTTTCCACGAGGCTTTGCCACAGTGCTGTCCCACGTTGCCACCGTGGTGTGAGTCGATCCTTGGCTTGAAAGTCGAGGCAGTGCAGGGAAAACAGTTTTCCCTGGAATGGACTGAGACATTTGGGGGACTCTGGGAATGGTGGCACGACCCTGGAGTTCCTCTCGCCTTTTCCTCTGGAGATCGCCTGCCTCTTGAGATGCGAAAGGAACGCCGGGAATTCTTTCCCGACCACGCAGGGAAAGGATCCCTCCTCTCGAGCTAGGAAGCGGAACCGGGGCTCCTCTGGATGTGGGCGGGACTCTCGTGCTTCCTCTCGAGTGGAGACGGGTAAGTTGGGGAACTTCTTGAGTTGCAGCAAGGGTGTGAAGGACCCTTTGGAAGTTCCAGAGGTTAGGTGTGATTAGCCTCTAGACGCCTCAGCGGAAATGGGCCTCATCTGGCCTGGAGGGGAGAACCTCCTGGATTTTCTCGAGTTGCGGCAGGTGGTCTCGACTTACAACGGGGACCTATGGGACCCGCTCTGGTGGCCTCAGGAAAGGCCAGTCACCATGCGAGTTGTTCGGGTGCCTCTCGGTATTCCTCTCCCGTCGATGCCGGGACCTAAGACCTTGTGTGGAGTCGGTGCCAGAACCTGAGGATTCCTCTCCAGTGCTGACATGGATTTGGGGTACTTCTGGAGTCTCCCCAGGGGAGTCAGTCCTCCTCTCGAATTGGGGCATGCAGGTGCGATTTCCTCTCGAGCTGTAGCAGCAGTGTCATGCTTCCCTTTGCGTGGATCCACAGATCTCTGGCTTTCCCTCGAGGCTTGCCCAGGAGGCTTTCCCACAGGGCTGTCCCACGTGCCACCGTGGTGTGAGTCGATCCTCGGCTTGAAAGTCGAGGCAGTGCAGGGAAAACAGGTTTCCCTGGAATGGACTGAGACATCTGGGGGACTCTGGGAATGGTGGCACGACCCTGGAGTTCCTCTCGCCTTTCCTGTGGAGAGTGCCTCCTCTTGATATGCAACGGAAATACCGGGAATTCTTTGCCGACCACGAGGGCAAGGATCCCTCCTCTCTAGCTAGGAGGCGGAAACGGGGCTCCTCTGGATGAGGGCGGGACTCGTGATTCCTCTCGAGTGGAGATGGGTATGTCGGGGAACTTCTTGAGTTGCAGCAAGGGTGTGAAGGACCCTTTGGAAGTTACAGATGTTAGATGTGATTAGCCTCGAGACGCCTCAGCGGAAATGGGCCTCATCTGGCCTGGAGGGGAGAACCTCCTGGATTTTCTCAAGTTGCGGCAGGTGCTCTCGACTTACGACGGGGACCTCAAGGGACCCCGCTCTGGTGGCTTCAGGAAAGGACAGTCCCCATGCGAGTTGCTCGGGGGCCTCTCGGGATTCCTCTCCCGTCGATGCCGGTGCTTAAGACCATGCGTGGAGTCGGTGCCGGAACCTGAGGATTCCTCTCCAGTGCTGACATGGATTTTGGGGTACTTCTGGAGTTTTCCGCGGGTAGTCCGTCCTCGTCTCGAGTGGGGGCATGCACGTTCGCTTTCCTCCCGAGCTGTAGCAGCAGTGTCACGCTTCCCTTTGCGCGGATCAAGGGATCTGTGGGTTTCCCTCGAGGCTTTCCCATGAGGCTTTCCCACGAGGCTTTCCCGTAGGGCTGTCCCGCGTGCCACCGTGGTGTGTCTCGATCCTCGGTTTGAAAGTCGAGGCAGTGCAGGGAAAACAGGATTCCCTGGAATGGACTGAGACTTCTGGGGGCTCTGGGAATGGTGGCATGACCCTGGAGTTCCTCTCGCCTTTCCCCTGGAGAGCGCCTCCTCTTGAGATGCGACGGGAACGCCGGGGAATTCTCTCCCGAACACGAAGGTAAAGGATACCTCCTCTCGAGCTAGGAGGCGGAAACGGGGCTCATCTGGATGTGGGCCGGACTCTCGTGCTTCCTCTGGAGTGGAGATGGGCATGTCGGGGAACTTGTTGAGTTGCAGCAAGGGTGTGAAGGACCCTTTGGAATTTCCAGAGGTTAGGTGTGATTCGCCTCCAGACGCCTCAGCGGAAATGGGCCTCATCTCGCCTGGAGGGGGAGAACCTCCTGGATTTTCTCGAGTTGCGGCAGGTGATCTCGACAAACGATCGGGGACCACAGGGACCCGCTCTGGTGGCCTCAGCAAAGGCCAGTCCCCGTGCGAGTTGCTAGGGGGCCTTCTCGGGATTCCTCTCCTGTCGATGCCGGGGCCTAAGACCTTGTGTGGAGTCGGTGGCGGAACCTGAGGATTCCTCTCCAGTGCTGACATGGATCTTGGGGTACTTCTGGAGTCTCCCCAGGGGAGTCAGTCCTTGTCACGAGTTGGGGCATGAACGTGCGCTTCCTCCGAGGAGTAGCAGCAGTGTCACTCTTCCCTTCGCATGGAATCAAGGGATCTGTGGCTTTCCCTCTTGGCTTTCCCATCAGGCTTTCCACAGGGCTGTCCCACGGGCCACCGTGGTGTGAGTCGTCCTCGGCTTGAAAGTCGAGGCTTTGCAGGGAAAACAGGTTTCCCTGGAATGGACTGAGACATCTGGGGGACTCTGGGAATGGTGGCACAACCCTGGAGTTCCTCTCGCCTTTCCTGTGGAGAGTGCTCCTCTT
>NW_017198029.1:0-7842 GCF_001704415.2 Capra hircus
CTTCCCCTGAGTTGGGGCTGTGGGCGGGAACCCAGACACACGCAGGATCAGGCCCCAACACCTGCACATGTCTCTGCTGAGGAGAGTGCTAGGGGAACCTACGTCTCTCACACACTTTCTGGGCACCCAGGAATCAGCCTCGGGTGTGTGGGATGAAAAACCCAGCCAGGGCCCTGGGAACCTGGGCTCTCTCGTGCGGCGCTTTCTGTGGGCGGCCAAAAACCGCTGAGGAGCCCTGCTGTTGCCCTTCCTTCCCTCTGACAGAGCTTTCACTGCTGGAGCCCTTGGCAGTGTGCAACCCACCAGCCCCTAAGCCCTCCTAAGGACGCTGGGACCTAAGTGCAAAGGCAAGGCAGGATTGGAGCTGAGGCCAGGAAGGCGCCAGTGGCGTTTCCGAGCTCACACAGCCTGCTCCTTCCTGGGGAGGAGCCTTAAAGCAAGGCAAGTCTGGCAAGGCTCGCCTAGCAGAGCATCTTCGCGCCAGGAACTCTGCCAGATCGGGCTCTGAGCAGAGCTAGAGCTCTGCCGTACTGGAGCGCACTTAGCTCCGTGCAAGCAGGGCTTTCAACTTGACGGGGGCTGCCTCCTCTTCCCCGAGGAGGGCTCGCTTCCCTGCTGGCTGTGCACTCGCCTATCAGGCGGGGCGCAGGGCTCCTCCAGCAGGTCTTGCCTCAGGGGCTGCTTCCCCTGAGTTGGGGCTGTGGGCAGGAACCCAGACACGCAGGATCAGGCCCCAACACCTGCACATGTCTCTGCTGGGGAGGAGAGTGCTAGGGAACCTACGTCTGTCATACACTTTCTGGGCACCCAAGGAATCAGCCTCCGTGTGTGCGGGGCTGAAAACCCCAGCCAGGGGCCCTGGGAGCCTGGTGCTCTCGGTGCGGCGCTGATTCTAGGCGGCCTAGAAACCGCTGGAGGAGCCCTGCAGTTGCCCTTCCCTTCCCTCTGACAGAGCTCTCACTGCTGAAGCCCTTGGCAGTGTGCAACCCACCACCCCCTAAGCCCTCCCCAAGGACGCCTGGCACCTATGTGCAAAGGCAAGGCAGGATTGGAGCTGAGGCAAGGAAGGCCACCAGTGGCGTCTCCCAGGCTCGCTCAGACAGCTCCTTCCTGGGAGGGAGCCTAAAAGCAAGGCAAGTCTGGGCAAGGCGAGCCCCGGCCGAGCAGCCTCGCGCCAGAAACTCTGCCAGATCGGGGCTCTGAGCAGAGCTAGAGCTCTGCCGTACTGGAGGCCACTTAGCTCCGTGCAAGCAGGGCTTTCCTCTTGACTGGGCTCGGCTGCCTCCTCTTCTCCCGAGGAGGCTCGCTACACTGCTGGCTGTGCTCTCGCCTATCAGGCGGGCGCGCAGGGCTCCTCCAGCAGGTCTTGCCTCGGGGCTGCTTCCCCTGAGTTGGGCTGTGGGCGGGAACCCAGACACGCAGGATAAGGCCCCAACCACCTGCACATGTCTCTGCTGGGGAGGAGAGTGCTAGGGAACCTACGTCTCTCACACACTTTCTAGGCACCCACGGAGTCAGCCTCTGGGAGTGTGGGGATGCAAAACCCAGCCAGGGGCCCTTGGAACCTGGTGCTCTCCGTGCGGAGCTTTGTCTGGGCGGCCAAGGAACCGCTGAAGGAGCCCTGCTGTTGCCCTTCGCTTCCCTCTGACAGAGCTTTCACTGCTGGAGCCCTTGGCAGTGTGCAACCCACCACCCCTAAGCCCTCCTCAAGGACGCTTGGGACCTAAGTGCAAAGGCAAGGCAGGGTAGAGCTGAAGCCAGGAAGGCCGCCAGTGGCGTTTCCGAGCCTCACACAGCCTGCTCCTTCCTGGGAGGGAGCCTTAAAGCAAGGCAAGTCTGCGCAAGGCTCGCCTATGGCAGAGCATCTTGGTGCCAGGAACTCTGCCAGATCGGGCCTCTGAACAGAGCTAGAGATCTGCCGTACTGGAGTCGCACTTAGCTTCGTGAAGCAGGGATTTCAGCTTGACGGGGACTTGCTGCCTCCTCTTCCCCGAGGAGGCTCGCTTCCCTGCTGGCTGTGCACTCGCCTATCAGGCGGGGCGCAGGGCTCCTCCAGCAGGTCTTGCCTCAGGGGCTGCTTCCCCTGAGTTGGGGCTGTGGGCAGGAACCCAGACACGCAGGATCAGGCCCCAAACACCTGCACATGTCTCTGCTGGGGAGGAGAGTGCTAGGGAACCTACGTCTGTCATACACTTTCTGGGCACCCAAGGAATCAGCCTCCGTGTGTGCGGGCTGAAAACCCCAGCCAGGGGCCCTGGAGCCTGGTGCTCTCCGTGTGGCGCTGAATCTGGGCGGCCAAGCAACCGCTGGAGGAGCCCTGCAGTTGCCCTTCCCTTCCCTCTGACAGAATTCTCACTGCTGGAGCCCTTGGCAGTGTGCAACCCACCAGCCCCTAAGCCCTCCAACGACTGGACCTAAGTGCAAAGGCAAGGCAGGATTGGAGCTGAGGCAAGAAAGGCGCCAGTGGCGACTCCAGGCCTCCTCAGCCTGCTCCTTCCTGGGAGGGAGCCTAAAAGCAAGGCAAGTCTGGGCAAGGCTAGCCCCGGCAGAGCAGCCTCGCGCCAGGAACTCTGCCAGATCGGGGCTCTGAGCAGAGCTAGAGCTCTGCCGTACTGGAGGCGCACTTAGCTCCGTGCAAGCAGGGCTTTCAACTTGACGGGCGGGCTGCCTCCCTTTCCCCGAGGAGGCTCGCTTCCTGCTGGCTGCACTCGCGGGGCGCAGGGCTCCTCCAGCAGGTCTTGCCTCAGGGGCTGCTTCCCCTGAGTTGGGGCTGTGGGCAGGAACCCAGACACGCAGGATCAGGCCCCAAACACCTGCACATGTCTCTGCTGGGGAGGAGAGTGCTAGGGAACCTACGTCTGTCATACACTTTCTGGGCACCCAAGGAATCAGCCTCCGTGTGTGCGGGGCTGAAAACCCCAGCCAGGGGCCCTGGGAGCCTGGTGCTCTCGGTGCGGCGCTGATTCTAGGCGGCCTAGAAACCGCTGGAGGAGCCCTGCAGTTGCCCTTCCCTTCCCTCTGACAGAGCTCTCACTGCTGAAGCCCTTGGCAGTGTGCAACCCACCACCCCCTAAGCCCTCCCCAACCACGCCTGGCACCTATGTGCAAAGGCAAGGCAGGATTGGAGCTGAGGCAAGGAAGGCACCAGTGGCGTCTCCCAGGCTCGCTCAGACAGCTCCTTCCTGGGGAGGGAGCCTAAAAGCAAGGCAAGTCTGGGCAAGGCGAGCCCCCGGCCGAGCAGCCTCGCGCCAGAAACTCTGCCAGATCGGGGCTCTGAGCAGAGCTAGAGCTCTGCCGTACTGGAGGCCCACTTAGCTCCGTGCAAGCAGGGCTTTCCTCTTGACTGGGCTCGGCTGCCTCCTCTTCTCCCGAGGAGGCTCGCTACACTGCTGGCTGTGCTCTCGCCTATCAGGCGGGCGCGCAGGGCTCCTCCAGCAGGTCTTGCCTCAGGGGCTGCTTCCCCTGAGTTGGGGCTGTGGGCGGAACCCAGACACGCAGGATAAGGCCCCAACCACCTGCACATGTCTCTGCTGGGGAGGAGAGTGCTAGGGAACCTACGTCTCTCACACACTTTCTAGGCACCCACGGAGTCAGCCTCTGGGAGTGTGGGGATGCAAAACCCAGCCAGGGGCCCTTGGAACCTGGTGCTCTCCGTGCGGAGCTTTGTCTGGGCGGCCAAGGAACCGCTGAAGGAGCCCTGCTGTTGCCCTTCGCTTCCCTCTGACAGAGCTTTCACTGCTGGAGCCCTTGGCAGTGTGCAACCCACCAGCCCCTAAGCCCTCCTCAAGGACGCTTGGGACCTAAGTGCAAAGGCAAGGCAGGGGTAGAGCTGAAGCCAGGAAGGCGCCAGTGGCGTTTCCGAGCCTCACACAGCCTGCTCCTTCCTGGGAGGGAGCCTTAAAGCAAGGCAAGTCTGCGCAAGGCTCGCCTATGGCAGAGCATCTTGGTGCCAGGAACTCTGCCAGATCGGGCCTCTGAACAGAGCTAGAGATCTGCCGTACTGGAGTCGCACTTAGCTTCGTGTAAGCAGGGATTTCAGCTTGACGGGGACTTGCTGCCTCCTCTTCCCCCGAGGAGGCTCGCTTCCCTGCTGGCTGTGCACTCGCCTATCAGGCGGGGCGCAGGGCTCCTCCAGCAGGTCTTGCCTCAGGGGCTGCTTCCCCTGAGTTGGGGCTGTGGGCAGGAACCCAGACACGCAGGATCAGGCCCCAAACACCTGCACATGTCTCTGCTGGGGAGGAGAGTGCTAGGGAACCTACGTCTGTCATACACTTTCTGGGCACCCAAGGAATCAGCCTCCGTGTGTGCGGGGCTGAAAACCCCAGCCAGGGGCCCTGGGAGCCTGGTGCTCTCCGTGTGGCGCTGAATCTGGGCGGCCAAGCAACCGCTGGAGGAGCCCTGCAGTTGCCCTTCCCTTCCCTCTGACAGAATTCTCACTGCTGGAGCCCTTGGCAGTGTGCAACCCACCAGCCCCTAAGCTCTCCTTAAGGAGGACTGGGACCTAAGTGCAAAGGCAAGGCAGGATTGGAGCTGAGGCAAGAAAGGCGCCAGTGGCGACTCCCAGGCTCCTGCTGCCTGCTCCTTCCTGGAGAGGCAGCCTAAAAGCAAGGCAAGTCTGGGCAAGGCTAGCCCCGGCAGAGCAGCCTCGCGCCAGGAACTCTGCCAGATCGGGGCTCTGAGCAGAGCTAGAGCTCTGCCGTACTGGAGGCGCACTTAGCTCCGTGCAAGCAGGGCTTTCAACTTGACGGGGCTGGGCTGCCTCCTCTTCCCCGAGGAGGCTCGCTTCCCTGCTGGCTGTGCACTCGCCTATCAGGCGGGGGGCGCAGGGCTCCTCCAGCAGGTCTTGCCTCAGGGGCTGCTTCCCCTGAGTTGGGGCTGTGGGCAGGAACCCAGACACGCAGGATCAGGCCCCAACACCTGCACATGTCTCTGCTGGGGAGGAGAGTGCTAGGGAACCTACGTCTGTCATACACTTTCTGGGCACCCAAGGAATCAGCCTCCGTGTGTGCGGGGCTGAAAACCCCAGCCAGGGGCCCTGGGAGCCTGGTGCTCTCGGTGCGGCGCTGATTCTAGGCGGCCTAGAAACCGCTGGAGGAGCCCTGCAGTTGCCCTTCCCTTCCCTCTGACAGAGCTCTCACTGCTGAAGCCCTTGGCAGTGTGCAACCCACCACCCCCTAAGCCCTCCCCAACGACGCCTGGCACCTATGTGCAAAGGCAAGGCAGGATTGGAGCTGAGGCAAGGAAGGCACCAGTGGCGTCTCCCAGGCTCGCTCAGACAGCTCCTTCCTGGGGAGGAGCCTAAAAGCAAGGCAAGTCTGGGCAAGGCGAGCCCCCGAGCAGCCTCGCGCCAGAAACTCTGCCAGATCGGGGCTCTGAGCAGAGCTAGAGCTCTGCCGTACTGGAGGCCCACTTAGCTCCGTGCAAGCAGGGCTTTCCTCTTGACTGGGCTCGGCTGCCTCCTCTTCTCCCGAGGAGGCTCGCTACACTGCTGGCTGTGCTCTCGCCTATCAGGCGGGCGCGCAGGGCTCCTCCAGCAGGTCTTGCCTCAGGGGCTGCTTCCCCTGAGTTGAGGCTGTGGGCGGGAACCCAGACACGCAGGATAAGGCCCCAACCACCTGCACATGTCTCTGCTGGGGAGGAGAGTGCTAGGGAACCTACGTCTCTCACACACTTTCTAGGCACCCACGGAGTCAGCCTCTGGGAGTGTGGGGATGCAAAACCCAGCCAGGGGCCCTTGGAACCTGGTGCTCTCCGTGCGGAGCTTTGTCTGGGCGGCCAAGGAACCGCTGAAGGAGCCCTGCTGTTGCCCTTCGCTTCCCTCTGACAGAGCTTTCACTGCTGGAGCCCTTGGCAGTGTGCAACCCACCAGCCCCTAAGCCCTCCTCAAGGACGCTTGGGACCTAAGTGCAAAGGCAAGGCAGGGGTAGAGCTGAAGCCAGGAAGGCGCCAGTGGCGTTTCCGAGCCTCACACAGCCTGCTCCTTCCTGGGGAGGGAGCCTTAAAGCAAGGCAAGTCTGCGCAAGGCTCGCCTATGGCAGAGCATCTTGGTGCCAGGAACTCTGCCAGATCGGGCCTCTGAACAGAGCTAGAGATCTGCCGTACTGGAGTCGCACTTAGCTTCGTGTAAGCAGGGGATTTCAGCTTGACGGGGACTTGCTGCCTCCTCTTCCCCCGAGGAGGCTCGCTTCCCTGCTGGCTGTGCACTCGCCTATCAGGCGGGGGCGCAGGGCTCCTCCAGCAGGTCTTGCCTCAGGGGCTGCTTCCCCTGAGTTGGGGCTGTGGGCAGGAACCCAGACACGCAGGATCAGGCCCCAAACACCTGCACATGTCTCTGCTGGGGAGGAGAGTGCTAGGGAACCTACGTCTGTCATACACTTTCTGGGCACCCAAGGAATCAGCCTTGTGTGCGGGGCTGAAAACCCCAGCCAGGGGCCCTGGGAGCCTGGTGCTCTCCGTGTGGCGCTGAATCTGGCGGCCAAGCAACCGCTGGAGGAGCCCTGCAGTTGCCCTTCCCTTCCCTCTGACAGAATTCTCACTGCTGGAGCCCTTGGCAGTGTGCAACCCACCAGCCCCTAAGCTCTCCTTAAGGAGGACTGGGACCTAAGTGCAAAGGCAAGGCAGGATTGGAGCTGAGGCAAGAAAGGCGCCAGTGGCGACTCCCAGGCTCCTGCTGCCTGCTCCTTCCTGGAGAGGCAGCCTAAAAGCAAGGCAAGTCTGGGCAAGGCTAGCCCCCGGCAGAGCAGCCTCGCGCCAGGAACTCTGCCAGATCGGGGCTCTGAGCAGAGCTAGAGCTCTGCCGTACTGGAGGCGCACTTAGCTCCGTGCAAGCAGGGCTTTCAACTTGACGGGCTGGGCTGCCTCCTCTTCCCCCGAGGAGGCTCGCTTCCCTGCTGGCTGTGCACTCGCCTATCAGGCGGGGGCGCAGGGCTCCTCCAGCAGGTCTTGCCTCAGGGGCTGCTTCCCCTGAGTTGGGGCTGTGGGCAGGAACCCAGACACGCAGGATCAGGCCCCAACCACCTGCACATGTCTCTGCTGGGGAGGAGAGTGCTAGGGAACCTACGTCTGTCATACACTTTCTGGGCACCCAAGGAATCAGCCTCCGTGTGTGCGGGGCTGAAAACCCCAGCCAGGGGCCCTGGGAGCCTGGTGCTCTCGGTGCGGCGCTGATTCTAGGCGGCCTAGAAACCGCTGGAGGAGCCCTGCAGTTGCCCTTCCCTTCCCTCTGACAGAGCTCTCACTGCTGAAGCCCTTGGCAGTGTGCAACCCACCACCCCCTAAGCCCTCCCCAAGGACGCCTGGCACCTATGTGCAAAGGCAAGGCAGGATTGGAGCTGAGGCAAGGAAGGCACCAGTGGCGTCTCCCAGGCTCGCTCAGACAGCTCCTTCCTGGGGAGGGAGCCTAAAAGCAAGGCAAGTCTGGGCAAGGCGAGCCCCCGGCCGAGCAGCCTCGCGCCAGAAACTCTGCCAGATCGGGGCTCTGAGCAGAGCTAGAGCTCTGCCGTACTGGAGGCCCACTTAGCTCCGTGCAAGCAGGGCTTTCCTCTTGACTGGGCTCGGCTGCCTCCTCTTCTCCCGAGGAGGCTCGCTACACTGCTGGCTGTGCTCTCGCCTATCAGGCGGGCGCGCAGGGCTCCTCCAGCAGGTCTTGCCTCAGGGGCTGCTTCCCCTGAGTTGAGGCTGTGGGCAGGAACCCAGACACGCAGGATAAGGCCCCAACCACCTGCACATGTCTCTGCTGGGAGGAGAGTGCTAGGGAACCTACGTCTCTCACACACTTTCTAGGCACCCACGGAGTCAGCCTCTGGGGTGTGGGGATGCAAAACCCACCCAAGGAATCAGCCT
>NW_017198030.1:0-7842 GCF_001704415.2 Capra hircus
TCAATTAGGTAATCAGCAAGTGAAAATAATATTCCACCACAAATGTACTCTTGTTCTTCTAGCTTTTAAGACTATATGGAAAACTGGGGTGCTTCAGAGTTTTTGAGAAAAAAAGAAGGGAACACTACACCTGTGTTGTGGATGATCTGAAGACTTTGGCCTGTTCATTTTTAAATACTACTTTCAGGTTCTTTGCTTACCCAAAGGAGGCCCAATTTCACTCAAAAAGTTTTTGAGAACTGTGTTTAAATAAATGCAAAGAAAAGAGTAAAAGGAAAGGAAAAAAAAAGACCTTGTGAGGAGTTGGGGCAGGAACCTGAGGATTCTCTACAGTGCTGACATGGATCTTGGGTACTTCTGGAGCCCACCCAGGGAAGTCAGTCTTCGTCTCGAATGGGGGCATGCACGTGCGCTTTTCCTCCGAGCTGTAGCAGCAGTGTCACGCTTCCGGTCGCGTGGATCAAGTGATTCTGTGGCTTTTCCTCCAGGCTTTACGTCACGAGGCTATCCCAGCAGGGCTGTCCACATGCCGCCGAGTGTGTGAGTCGAACCTCGGCGTGAAAGTCGAGGCAGTGCAGGGAAAACAGGTTCCTCCTGGAATGGACTGAGACATCTAGGGGACTCTTGGAATGGTGGCACGACTCTGGAGTTCCTCTCGCATTTCCTGTGGAGAGCGCCTCCACTTGAGATGCGACACGGGAACGCCGGGAATTCTTTCCTGACTACGCAGGGAAAGGATCCCACATCTCGGGCTACGAGGCGGAAAGGGGCTCCTCTGGATGTGGGAGGGACCCTCGTGCTTCCTATCGAGAGGAGACGGGTATGTCGGGGAACTTCTTGAGTTGCAGCAAGGGTGTGAAGGACCCTTTGGAAGTTCCAGAGGTTAGGTGTGATTAGCCTCCAGACGCTTCAGCGGAAATGGGCTTCATCTCGCCTGGAGGGGAGAACCTCCTGGATTTTCTCGAGTTGCGGCAGGTGCTCTCGACTTAAGACGGGGACCTCAGGGACCCGCTCTGGTGGCCTCAGGAAAGGCCAGTCCACATGCGAGTTGCACGGGGGCCTCTCGGGATTCCTCTACCATCGACGCCGGGGCCTAAGACCTTGTGTGGAGTCGGTGCCGGAACCTGAGGATTCCTCTGCAGTGCTGACAAGGATCTTGGGGTACTTCTGGAGTCTCCCCAGGGGAGTCAGTCCTCGTTTGAGTGGGCGCATGCACGTGCGCTTACCTCCGGAGCTGTGGCAGCAGTGTCATGCTTCCCTTCGCCTGGATCAAGGGAACTGTGGCTTTCCCACGAAGGCGTTCCCACAGGGCTATCCCACGTGCCACCGTGGTGTGAGTCGATCGATGGCTTGAAAGTCAACGCAGTGCAAGGAAAACAGGTTTCCCTGGAATGGACTGAGACATCTGGCGAATCTGGGAATGGTGGCACGACCCTGGACTTCCTCTCGACTTTCCTGTGGGAGAGCGCCTCCTCTTGAGATGCGACGGGGAACGCCGGGAATTCTTTCCCGACCACGGAGGGAAAGGATCCCTCCTCTCGAGCTAGGAGGCGGAAACGGTGCTCCTCTGTATGTGGGCGGGACTCTCGTGCTTCCTCTCGAGTGGAGACGGCTATGTCAGGGAAATTCTGGATTTGCCAGCAAGGGTGTAAAGGACCCTTTGGAAGTTCCAGAGGTTAGGTGTGATTAGCCTCGAGACGCCTCAGTGGAAATGGTCCTCATGTTGCCAGGAGGGGCGAACCGCCTGGATTTTCTCGAGATGCGGCAGGTGCTCTCGACTTTCAACAGGGACCTCAGGAACCCGCTCTGGTGGCCTCAGGAAAGGCCAGTCCCCACGCGAATTGCTCGGGCGCCTCTCGGGATTCCTCTCCAGTCTATGCTGGGGCCTAAGAACTTGTGTGGATTCGGTGCTGGAACCTGAGGATTCCTCTGTAGTGCTGACATGGATCTTGGGTACTTCTGGAGTCTCCCCAGGGGAGTCAGTCCTCGTCTCGAGAGGGGCATGCACGTGCGCTTTCCTTCCGATCTGTAGCAGCAGTGTCACGCTTCCCGACGAGTGGATCAAGGGATCTGTGGCTTTCTCTCGAGGCTTTCCCACGAGGCTTTCCCACGAGGCTTTCTCACAGTGCTGTCCCACGTGCCACCGTGGTGTGTGTCGATCCTTGGCTTGAAAGTCGAGGCAGTGCAGGGAAAACAGGTTTCCCTGGAATGGACTGAGACATCTGGGGACTCTGGAAATGGTGGCACGACACTGGGGTTCCTCTCGCCTTTCCTGTGGAGAGTGCCTCCTCTTGAAATGCGACGGGAACGCCGGGAATTCTTTCCCACTCCGCAGGGAAAGGAACCCACCTCTCAAGCTAATAGGCGGAAACGGGGCTCCTCTGGATGTGGAGGGACACTCGTGCTTCCTCTCGAGTGGAGACGGGTATGTCGGGGAACTTCTTGAGTTGCAGCAAGGTTGTGAAGGACCCTTTGGAAGTTCCAGAGGTTAGGTGTGATTAGCCTCGAGACGCCTCAGCGGAAATGGGCCTCATCTCGGCTGAGGGGAGAACCTCCTGGATTTTATCGAGTTGCGGCAGGTGCTCTCGACTTTCGACGGGGACCTCAGGGACCCGCTCTGGTGGCCTCAGGAAAGGCCAGTCCCCATGCGAGTTGCTCGGGGGCCTCTGGGGATTCCTCTCCCATCGATGCCAGGGCCTAGACCTTGTGTGGAGTCGGTGCCGGAACTTGAGTATTCCTCTGCAGTGCTGACATGGATCTTGGGGTACTTCTGAAGTCTCCCCAGGGGAGTCAGTCCTCGTCTCGAGTGGGGGCATGCTCGTGTGCTTTCCTTCCGAGGTGTAGCAGCACGGTCACGCTTCCCGGCGAGTGGATCAAGGGATCTGTGTCTTTCCTTTGAGGCTTTCACTCGAGGCTTTCCCACGAGGCTTTCCAACAGGGCTGTCCCACGTGCCACCGTGGTGTGAGTTGATCCTCTGCTGAAAGTCGAGACAGTGCAGGGAAAACAGGTTTCCCTTGAATGGACTTAGACATCTGGGGAACTCTGGGAATGGTGGCATGACCCTGGAGTTCCTCTCGCCTTTCCTGTGAAGAGCGCCTCCTCTTTAGATGGGACGGGAAATCCGGGATTCTTTCCGGACCACGCAGGGAAAGGATGCATCCTCTCGAGCTATGAGGCACAAACGGGGCTCCTCTGGATGTGGGCGGGACTCTCGTGCTTCCTCTCGAGTGGAGACAGGTATACCGGGGAACTTCTTGAGTTGCAGCAAGGGTGTGAAGGACCCTTTGGAAGTTCCAGAGGTTAGATGTGATTAGCCTCGAGACGCCTCAGCGGAAAAGGGCCTCATCTCGCCTGGAGGGGAGAACCTCCTGGATTTTCTCGAGTTGCGGCAGGTGCTCTCGACTTACGACGGGGACTTCAGGGACCCGCTCTTGTGGCCTCAGGAAAGGCCAGTCCACTTGGGAGTTGCTCGGGGGCCTCTCGGGATTCCTCTCCCGTCGATGCCGGGTCCTGAAACCTTGTGTGGAGTCGGTGCCAGAACCTGAGTATCCCTCTCCAGTGCTGACATGGATCTTGGGGTACTTTCTGGAGTTTCCCCAGGGGAGTCAGTCCTCGTCTCGAGTCGGGGCATGCACGTGCGCTTTCCTTCCGAGCTGTAGCAGCAGTGTCACGCTTCCCTTGGCGTGGATCAAGGGATCTGTGGCTTTCCCTCTATGCTTTCCCACAAGGCTTACACACAGGGCTGTCCCACGTGCCACCGTGGTGTGAGTCGATCCTCGGCTTGAAACTCGAGGCAGTGCAGGGAAAACAGGATTCCCTGGAATGGACTGAGATATCTGGGTGACTCTGGGAATGGTGGCACGACCCTGGAGTTCCTCGCGCCTTTCCTGTGGAGAGCGCCTCCTCTTTGAGATGCGACGGGAACGCCGGGAATTCTTTCCCGCACACGCAGGGAAATGATCCCTCCTCTCGAGCTTTGAGGCGGAATCGGGGCTCCTCTGGATGTGGGCAGGACTCTCGTGCTTCCTCTCGAGTGGAGACGGGTATGTCGGGGAACTTATTGAGTTGCCGCCAAGGGTGTGAAGGACCCTTTGGAAGTTCCAGAAGTTAGACGTGATTAGCCTCGAGACGCCTCAGCGGAAATGGGCCTCATCTCGCCTGGAGGGGAGAACCTCCTGGATTTTCTCGAGTTACGGAAAGTGCTCTCGACTTTCGACGGGGACCACAGGGACCCGGTCTGGTGGCCTCAGGAAAGGCCAGTCCCCATGCGAGTTGCTCGGGGACCTCTCGGGATTCCTCTCCCATCGATGCCGGTGCCTAAGACCTCGTGACGAGTCGGTGCCGGAACCTGAGCATTCCTCTCCAACCTGACATGAATCTTGGGGTACTTCTGGAGTCTCCCCAGGGGAGTCAGTCCTCGTCTCGAGTGGCGGCATGCAGTTCGATTCCCTCCCGAGCTGTAGCCAGCAGTGTCACGCTTCCCGTCGAGTGGATCAAGGGATCAGTGTCTTTCCCTTGAGGCTATCCCATGAGGCTTTCCCAGAGGCTTTCCCACAGGGTTGTCCCACGTGCCACCGTGGTGTAAGTCCATCCTCGGCATGGAAATCGAGGCAGTGCAGGGAAAACAGTTTTCCCTGGAATGGACTGAGACATCTGGGGGATTCTGGGAATGGTGGAACGACCCTTGAGTTCCTCTCGCCTTTCCTGAGGAGACTGCCTCCTCTTGAGATGCGACGGGAATGCAGGCAATTCTTTCCCAACCACGCAGGGAAAGGATCCATCCTCTCGAGCTAAGAGGCATAAACGGGGCTCCTCTGGATGTGGGCGGGACTCTCGTGCTTCCTCTCGAGTGGAGACGGGTATGTCGGGGAACTTCTTGAGTTGCAGCAAGGGTGTGAAGGACCCTTTGGAAGTTCCAGAGGTTAGGTGTGATTAGCCTGGAGACGCCTCAGCGTAATAGGGCCTCATCTCGCCTGGAGGGAGAACCTCCTGGATTTTCTCGAGATGAGGCAGGTGCTCTCGACGTACGATGGGGACCTCATTGACTCGCTCTGGTGGCATCAGGAAAGGCCCGTCGCCAAGCAAGTTCCCCATGGGCCTCTCGGGATTCCACTCCGGTCGATTCCGGGGCCTAAGGCCTTGTGTGGAGTCGGTTCCGGAACCTGAGGATTCCTCTCCAGGGCTGACATGGATATTGGGGTAGTTCTGTAGTCTCCCCAGGGGAGTCAGTCCTCTTCTCGATTGGGGGCATGGCGTGAGCTTTACTCCCGAGCTCTAGCAGCAGTGTCACGCTTCCCGTCGAGTAGATCAAGGGATCTGTGGCTTTCCCTCGAGGCTTTCCCACGAGGCTTTCCCACAGGACTGCCCCACGAGCCACCGTGGTGTGAGTCGATCCTCGGCTTGAAAGTCGAGGCAGTACAGGGAAAACAGGTTTCCCTGGAATGGACTGAGACATCTGGGGGACTCTGGGAATGGTGGCACGACCCTGGAGTTGCTCTCGCCTTTCCTGTGGAGAGCGCCTCCTCTTGAGATGCGACGGGAACGCGGGGAATTCTTTCCCGACCACGCAGGGAATGGATCCCTCCTCTCGATCTATTAGGCGGAAACGTGGCTCCTCTGCATGTGGCGGACTCTCGTGATTCCTCTCGAGTGGGGAGACGGGTATGTCGGGGAACTTCTTGAGTTGAAGCAAGGGTGTGAAGGCCCCTTTGGAAGTTCCAGAGGTTAGGTGTGATTAGCCTCGAGACGCCTCAGCGGAAATGGGCCTCATCTCGCCTGGAGGGGAGAGAACCTCCTGGATTTTCACGTAGTTGCGGCAGGTGCTCTCGCGTTTCGGATAGGGACCTCAGGGACCCGCTCTGGTGGCCTCAGGAAAGGCCTGTCCCCATGCGAGTTGCTCGCGGGCCTCTCGGGATTCCTCTCCCGTTGATGCCGGGCCTAAGACCTTTTGTGGAGTTGGTTCTGGAACCTGAGGTTTCCTCTCCATTGCTGACATGGATCTTGGGGTACTTTGGGAGTCTCCCCAGGGGAGTCAGTCCTCGTCTCGAGTGGAGGCATGCACGTGCGCGTTCCTCCCGAGCTGTAGCTGTAGTGTCACGGTCCTTCGTGTGGATCAAGGGATCTGTGGCTTTCCTCGACGGCTTTTCCACGAGGCTTTCCCACAGGGCTGTCCCACGTGCCACCGTGGTGTGAGTCAATCCTCGGCTTGAAAATCGAGGCAGTGCAGGGAAAACAGGCTTCCCTGGAATGGACTGAGACATATGGGGGATTCTGGGAATGGTGGCACGACCCTGGAGTTCTTGTCGCCTTTCCTGTGTAGAACCCCCTCCTCTTGAGATGCGTCGGGAACGCTGGGAATTCTTTCCCGACCACGCAGGGAAAGGATCCTCCTCTCGAGCTAGGAGGCGGAAACGGGGCTTCTCTGGATGTGGGCGGGACCCTCGTGCTTCCTCTCGTGTGGAGAGGGGTATGTCGGGTAACTTCTTTAATTTCAGCAAGGGTGGGAGGTCCCTTCGGAAGTTCCAGAGGTTAGTTGTGATTAGCCTGGAGACGCCTCAGCGGAAATGGGCCTCATCTCGCTAGAGGGGAAACCTCCTGGATTTTCTCGAGTTGCGGCAGGTGCTCTCGACTTACCATGGTGTCCTCAGAGACCCGCTTTGGTGGCCTCAGGAAAGGCAAGTCCCCATGCGAGTTGCTCCTGAGCCTCTCAGGATTCTTCTGCCGTCCATGCCGGAGCCTAAGACCTTGTGTGGGGTCGTGCCGGAAACTGAGGATTCCTCTCCAGTGCTGACATGGATCTTTGGGAACTTCTGGAGTCTCCCCAGGGAGTCAGTCCTCGTCTCCAGTGGGTCATGCATGTGCGCTTTCCTCCCGAGCTGTAGTAGCAAGGTCACGCTTCCCTTCGTGTGGATCAAGGGATCAGGGGCATTTCCTCGAGGCTTTCCCACGAGTCTTTCCCACAGGGCTGTCCCACGTGCCACCGTGGGTGTGAGTCGATCCTCGGCTTGAAAGTCGAGGCAGTGTAAGAAAAACAGGATTCCCTGGAATGGACTGAGACATCTGGGGACTCTTGGAATGGTGGCACGACCCTGGAGTTCCTCTCGCCTTTCCTGAGAAGAGCGCCTCCTCTTGAGATGCGACAGGAACACGAGGAATTCTTTCCCCACCACGCAGGGAAAGGATCCCTCCTCTCGAGCTAGGAGGCGGAAACGGGGCTCCTCTGGATGTGGGCGGACTCTCGAGCTTCCTCTCGAATGAGACGTGTATGTGGGGAACTTCTTGAGTTGCAGCAAGGGTGTGAAGGACCCTTTGGAAGTTCCAGAGGTTCAGTGTGATTAGACTCGAGGACCCCTCAGGGGAAAAGGGCCTCATCTCGCCTGGAGGGGAGAACCTCCTGGATTTTCTCGAGTTGCGGCAGGTGCTCTCGACTTCGACGGGGACTTCAGGGACCCGCTCTTGTGGCCTCAGGAAAGGCCAGTCCACTTGGGAGTTGCTCGGGGGCCTCTCGGATTCCTCTCCCGTCGATGCCGGGTCCTGAAACCTTGTGTGGAGTCGGTGTCAGAACCTGAGTATCCCCTCTCCAGTGCTGACATGGATCTTGGGGTACTTCTGGAGTTTCCCCAGGGGAGTCAGTCCTCGTCTCGAGTCGGGCATGCACGTGCGCTTTCCTTCCGAGCTGTAGCAGCAGTGTCACGCTTCCCTTGGCGTGGATCAAGGGATCTGTGGGCTTTCCCTCTATTGGCTTTCCCACGAAGGCGTTACACACAGGGCTGTCCCACCACGTGCCACCGTGGTGTGAGTCGATCCTCGCTTCAAACTCGAGGCAGTGCAGGGAAAAACAG
>NW_017198031.1:0-7842 GCF_001704415.2 Capra hircus
ACCAAGTACGAGAGAAGATCATCGAGCACGCAGTACGAACGCCGTGCAGGGGAAGTGGGCCTCATCTGCGGCTGGAGGTGGCGAACACCTCCTGGAGGGGTTTTGCGGAGTGTGGCGGGGCCGGACGGTGCTGCCCTAGAGGTCGTCAAACAGACGCTAAACGACGGGCCACGTTTACGGTCGAGGGACCAGCTCTGCTGGTCGCTCTCAGGGAAGGCCAAGTCCCCCATAGGCGCAGCATCATTCTCCACACCGACCATGCAACCAGCGCGACGACACCGGGCCTGTCTCTCGAGGAGATTCCCTCGTCGGCGTGCGTGGCTAATACCAGGGAGGGACCAAGACCTTGTGTGCAGTCAGTGCCCCTGGGGACACCATGAAATTCCCTCTCCAGTGGGCCGGCGACATCCGGGAATCTTGGCCGGTAGCCGTCTCGGAGATCCCTTCCCCAGGGGAGTAGTCCCCGCGGGCTCTCAGGAGTGGGGGGGCACTGTCACGCTGGTCGCTGTGTTCCTCCCCCACGTCTCGTAGGCAGCAGTGGTCACGCTCCTTGCGCGTGGAAGTCAGGGGATCGGACTTGGCTGGATTTGCTCCCTGGGAAGGTTTTTACAGCAACGAGGAATCTTTTCCACATCACGAGACTCTTCCAACCACGAGTCCACCAACGTGCCATCCGAAAAGACCGATGGTGAGATCGAGATGTGAGTCGATCCACGGCTTGAATGTCGAGGCAGTGCAGGGAAAACAGGTTTTCCCTGGAATGGACTGAGACATCTTGGGGACTCTGGAATGGTGGCACGACCTGGATTTCCTCTCGCCTTTCCTGTGGAGAGCGCCTCCTCCTGAGATGCGACGGGAACGCCGGGAATTCTTTCCAACCACGAAAGGAAAGGATCCCTCCTCTCGAGCTAGGACGCGGAAACGGGCCCCCTCTGGATGTAGGCGGGACTCTCGTGGTTTCCTCTTGAGTGGAGACGGGTATGTCGGGGAACTTCTTGAGTTGCAGCAAGGCTGTGAAGGACCTTTGGAAGTTCCAGAGATTAGGGGTGATTAGCTTCCAGTCGCCTCAGGAAATGGGCCTCATCTCGCCTGGAGGGGACTACCTCCTGGATTTTTCTCGAGATAGGGCAGTTGCTGTCGACTTACGACGGGGACCTCAACGACCCGCTCTGGGGGCCTCAGAAAAGGCCACTCCCCATGCGAATTGCTCGGGCCTCTCGGATTCCTCTCCCGTCGATGCCGGGGCTAAGACCTTGTGTGGAGTCAGTGCCGGAACCTGAGGTTTCCTCTGCAGTGCTGACATGGATCTTGGGGTACTTCTGGAGTCTCCCCAGGGAGTCAGTCCTCGTCTCGAGTGGGGGCATGCACGTGCGCTTTCCTCCCGAGCTGTAGCCGCAGTGTCACGCTTCCCCTACGCGTGGATCAAGGGATCTGTGGCTTTCCCTCGAGCTTTCCCATGAGGCTTTCCCACGAGGCTTTCCCACAGGGCTGTCCAACCTGCCATCGCGGTGTGAGTCGATCCTCGCTTGAAAGTGGGGCAGTGCAGGGAAAACAGGTTTCCTTGGAATGGACTGAGACATCTGGGGGACTCTGGAATGGGGCCTGATACTGGAGTTCCTCTCGCCTTTACTGTGGCGAGCGCCTCCTCTTGAGATGAGACGGGAACGCTAGGAATTCTTTCAGGACCACGCAGGGAAAGGATCCCTCCTCTCGAGCTAGCAGGCGGAAACGGGGCCACTCTGGATATGGGAATCGGTTTCTGAGTGGAGACGGGTATGTCGGGGAACTTCTTGAGTTGCAGCAAGGGTGTGAAGGACCCTTTGGAAGTTCCAGAGTTTAAGTCTGATTACCCCCTAGTTGTCTCAGCCGAAATGGGCCTCATCTCGCCTGGAGGGAGAACCTCCTGGATTTTCTCGAGTTGCGGCAGGTGCTCTCGGCTTACGACGAGGGCCTCAGGGACCCGCTCTGGTGGCCTCAGGAAAGGCCAGTCCCCATGCGAGTTTCTCCCGGGCCTCTCGGGATTCTTCTCCCGTCGATGCTGGGCCTAAGACCTTGTGTGGACTCATTGACGGAACCTGAGGATTCCTCTCCAGTGCCGACATGGATCTTGTGGTACTTCTGGAGTCTCCCCAGGGGAGTCAGTCCTTGTCTCGAGAGGGGGGCATGCACGTGCGATTTCCTCCCGAGCTGTAGCAGCAGTGTCATGCTTCCCTTTTCGTGGATCAAGGGATCTGTGGCTTTCCTCTAGACTTTCCCATGACACTTTCCCACGAGGCTTCCCACAGGGCTTTCCCACGTGCCACCGTGGTGTGAGTCGATCCTCGGCTTGAAAGTCGAGGCAGTGCAGGGAAAACAGGTTTTCCCTGGAATGGACTGAGACTTGGGGACTCTGGGAATGTGGCACGACCCTGGAGTTCCTCTCGCCTTTCCTGTGGAGAGCGCCTCTTCTTGAGATGCGACGGGAACGCCGGGAATTCTTTCCCGACCACGTGGGAAAGGATCCCTCCCTCGAGCTAGGAGGCGGAAACGGGGCTCCTCTGGATGTGGGCGGGACTCTCGTGCTTCCTCTCGAGTGAGACGGGTATGTCGGGAACTTCTTGAGTTGCAGCAAGGTGAGAAGGACCCCTTTGGAAGTTCCAGAGTTTAGGTGTGATTAGCCTCGAGACACCCTCAGCGGAAATGGGCCTCATCTCGCCTGAGGGAGAACCTCCTGGATTTTCTCGAGTTGCGGCAGGTGCTCTCGACTTACGACGGGGACCTCAGGACCCGCTCTGGTGGACTCAGGAAAGGCCAGTCCCCATGCGAGTTGCTCGGGGCCTCTCGGGATTCCTCTCCCGTCGATGCCTGGGCCTAAGACTTGTGTGGAGTTGGTGCCGGAACCTGAGGATTCCTCTCCAGTGCTGACATGGATCTTGGGTACTTCTGGAGTCTCCCAGGGGAGTCAGTCCTCGTCTCGAGTGGGGGCATGCACGTGCGCTTTCTCCGAGCTGTAGCAGCAGTGTCACGCTTCCCTTCGCGTGGATCAAGGGATCTGTGGCTTTCCCTCGAGGCTTTCCCACGAGGCTTTTTTCCCGCAGGGCTGTCCCACGTGCCACCGTGGTGTGAGTCGATCCTCGGCTTGAAAGTCAGGCAGTGCAGGGAAAACAGGTTCCCTGGAATGGACTGAGACATCTGGGGGACTCTGGGAATGGTGGCACGACCCTGGAGTTCCTCTCGCCTTTCCTGTGGAGAGCGCCTCCTCTTGAGATGCGACGGGAACGCCGGAATTCTTTCCCGACCCACAGGGAAAGGATCCCTCCTCTCGAGCTAGGAGGCGCAAACGGGGGCTCCTCTGGATGTGGGCGGGACTCTCCGTGCTTCCTCTCGAGTGGAGACGGGTATGTCGGGGAACTTCTTGAGTTGCAGCAAGGGTGTGAAGGACCCTTTGGAAGTTCCAGAGTTAGGTGTGATTAGCCTCGAGATGCCTCAGCGAAATCGGGCCTCATCTCGCCTGGAGGGGAGAACCTCCTGGATTTTCTCGAGTTGCGGCAGGTGCTCTCGACTTACGACGGGGACCTCAGGGACCCGCTCTGGTGGCCTCAGGAAAGGCCAGTCCCCATGCGAGTTTGCTCGGGGCCTCTCGGATTCCTCTCACTGTCGATGCCGGGCACTAAGACCTTTTGTGGAGTCTGTGCCGGAACCTGAGGATTCCTCTCCAGTGCTGACATGGACCTTGAGGTACTTCTGGAGTGTCCGCAGGGGAGTCAGTCCTCGTCCCGATTGGTGGCCATGCACGTGCGCTTTCCTCCCGAGCTGTAGCAGCAGTGTCACGTTCCCTTCCCGTGGATCAAGGGATCTGTGGCTTTCCCTGGAGGCTTTCACACCCACGAGGGCTTTCCCACGAGGCTTTCCCACATGGTTGTCCCACGTGCCACCGTGATGTGAGTCGATCCACGGCTTGAATGTCGAGGCAGTGCAGGGAAAAACAGGTTTCCCTGGAATGGACTGAGACATCTTGGGGACTCTGGGAATGGTGGCACGACCCTGGATTTCCTCTCGCCTTTCCTGTGGAGAGCGCCTCCTCCTGAGATGCGACGGGAACGCCGGGAATTTTTTGCCGACCACGAAAGGAAAGGATCCCTCCTCTCCGAGCTAGGAGGCGGGAAACGGGGCCCCTCTGGATGTGGGCGGGACTCTCGTGCTTCCTCTTGAGTGGAGACGGGTATGTCGGGGAACTTCTTGAGTTGCAGCAAGGGCTGTGAAGGACCCTTTGGAATTTCCAGAGATTAGGGGTGATTAGCTTCCAGTCGCCTCAGCGGAAATGGGCCTCATCTCGCCTGGAGGGGACTACCTCCTGGATTTTCTCGAGATAGGGCAGTTGCTGTCGACTTACGACGGGACCTCAACGACCGCTCTGGGGCCTCAGAAAAGGCCACTCCCCATGCGAATTTCTCGGGGCCTCTCGGGATTCCTTCTCCCGTCGATGCCGGGGCCTAAGACCTTGTGTGGAGTCAGTGCCGGAACCTGAGGTTTCCTCTGCCAGTGCTGACATGGATCTTGGGGTACTTCTGGAGTCTCCCCAGGGGAGTCAGTCCTCCTCTCGAGTGGGGGCATGCACGTGCACTTTCCTCCCGAGCTGTAGCAGCAGTGTCACGCTTCCCTTACGCGTGGATCAAGGGATCTGTGGCTTTCCCTCGAGGCTTTCCCACGAGGCTTTCCCACGAGGCTTTCCCACGAGACTTTCCCACATGGTTGTCCCACGTGCCACCATGATGTGAGTCGATCCACGGCTTGAATGTCGAGGCAGTGCCAGAGAAAACAGGTTTCCCTGGAATGGACTGAGACATCTTGGGGACTCTGGAAATGGTGGCACGACCCTGGATTTCCTCTCACCTTTCCTGTGTGGAGAGCGCCTCCTCCTGAGATGCGACCGGGAACGCCGGGAATTCTTTGCCGACCACGAAAGGAAAGGATCCCTCCTTTCGAGCTAGGACGCCGGAAACGGGGCCCCTCTGGATGTAGGCGGGACTCTCGTGCTTCCCCTTGAGTGGAGACGGGTATGTCCGGGAACTTCTTGAGTTGCAGCAAGGCTGTGAAGGACCCTTTGGAAGTTCCAGAGATTAGGGGTGATTAGCTTCCAGTCGCCTCAGCGGAAATGGGCCTCACCTCGCCTGGAGGGGACAACCTCCTGGATTTTCTCGACTTGCGGCAGGTGCTCTCGACTTACGACGGGGACCACAGGGACCCCTCTGGTGGCCTCAGGAAAGGCCAGTCCCCATGCGAGTTGCTCGGGAGCCTTTCGGGATTTCTCTCCCCGCCGATGCCGGGGCCTAAGACCTTGTGTGGATTCGGTGCCGGAACCTGAGGATTCCTCTCCAGTGCTGACATGGACCTTGAGGTACTTCTGGAGTCTCCGCAGGGGAGTCAGTCCTCGTCCCGATAGGTGGCATGCACGGGCGCTTTCCTCCCGAGCTGTAGCAGCAGTGTCACGTTCCCTTCCCGTGGATCAAGGGATCTGTGGCTTTCCCTGGAGGCTTTCACACGAGGCTTTCCCACGAGGCTTTCCCACATGGTTGTCCCACGTGCCACCGTGATGTGAGTCGATCCACGGCTTGAATGTCGAGGCAGTGCAGGGAAAACAGGTTTCCCTGGAATGGACTGAGACATCTTGGGGACTCTGGGAATGGTGGCACGACCCTGGATTTCCTCTCGCCTTTCCTGTGGAGAGCGCCTCCTCCTGAGATGCGACGGGAACGCCGGGAATTTTTTGCCGACCACGAAAGGAAAGGATCCCTCCTCTCGAGCTAGGAGGCGGAAACGGGGCCCCTCTGGATGTGGGCGGGACTCACGTGCTTCCTCTTGAGTGGAGACGGGTATGTCGGGGAACTTCTTGAGTTGCAGCAAGGCTGTGAAGGACCCTTTGGAAGTTCCAGAGATTAGGGGTGATTAGCTTCCAGTCGCCTCAGCGGAAATGGGCCTCATCTCGCCTGGAGGGGACTACCTCCTGGATTTTCTCGAGATAGGGCAGTTGCTGTCGACTTACGACGGGGACCTCAACGACCCGCTCTGGGGGCCTCAGAAAAGGCCACTCCCCATGCGAATTGCTCGGGGCCTCTCGGGATTCTCTCCCGTCGATGCCGGGGCCTAAGACCTTGTGTGGAGTCAGTGCCGGAACCTGAGGTTTCCTCTGCAGTGCTGACATGGATCTGGGGTACTTCTGGAGTCTCCCCAGGGGAGTCAGTCCTCGTCTCGAGTGGGGGCATGTATGTGCGCTTTCCTCCCGAGCTGTAGCAGCAGTGTCACGCTTCCCTACGCGTGGATCAAGGGATCTGTGGCTTTCCCTCGAGGCTTTCCCACGAGGCTTTCCCACGAGGCTTTCCCACAGGGCTGTCCAACCTGCCATCGCGGTGTGAGTCGATCCTCGGCTTGAAAGTGGAGGCAGTGCAGGGAAAACAGGTTTCCTTGGAATGGACTGAGACATCTGGGGACTCTGGGAATGGGGCCTGATACTGGAGTTCCTCTCGCCTTTACTGTGGAGAGCGCCTCCTCTTGAGATGAGACGGGAACGCTAGGAATTCTTTCAGGACCACGCAGGGAAAGGATCCCTCCTCTCGAGCTAGCAGGCGGAAACGGGGCCACTCTGGATACGGGCGGGACGCTCGGGTTCCTCTTGAGTGGAGACGGGTATGTCGGGGAACTTCTTGAGTTGCAGCAAGGGTGTGAAGGACCCTTTGGAAGTTCCAGAGTTTAAGTCTGATTACCCCCTAGTTGTCTCAGCCGAAATGGGCCTCATCTCGCCTGGAGGGGAGAACCTCCTGGATTTTCTCGAGTTGCGGCAGGTGCTCTCGACTTACGACGAGGGCCTCAGGGACCCGCTCTGGTGGCCTCAGGAAAGGCCAGTCCCCATGCGAGTTTCTCCGGGCCTCTCGGGATTCCTCTCCCGTCGATGCTGGGGCCTAAGACCTTGTGTGGACTCAGTGACGGAACCTGAGGATTCCTCTCCAGTGCCGACATGGATCTTGTGGTACTTCTGGAGTCTCCCCAGGGGAGTCAGTCCTTGTCTCGAGAGGGGCATGCACGTGCGATTTCCTCCCGAGCTGTAGCAGCAGTGTCATGCTTCCCTTTTCGTGGATCAAGGGATCTGTGGCTTTCCCTCGACTTTCCCATCTTTCCCACAGGCTTCCACAGGGCTTTCCACGTGCCACCGTGGTGTGAGTCGATCCTCGGCTTGAAAGTCGAGGCAGTGCAGGGAAAACAGGTTTCCCTGGAATGGACTGAGACTTCCAGGGGACTCTGGGAATGTGGCACGACCCTGGAGTTCCTCTCGCCTTTCCTGTGGAGAGCGCCTCCTCTTGAGATGCAACGGGAACGCCGGGAATTCTTTCCCGACCACGCTGGGAAAGGATCCCTCCCCTCGAGCTAGGAGCGGAAACGGGGGCTCCTCTGGATTTGGGCGGGACTCTCGTGCTTCCTCTCGAGTGGAGACGGGTATGTCGGGGAACTTCTTGAGTTGCAGCAAGGGTGTGAAGGACCTTTGGAAGTTCCAGAGTTTAGGTGTGATTAGCCTCGAGACACCTCAGCGGAAATGGGCCTCATCTCGCCTAGAGGGAGAAACCTCCTGGATTTTCTCGAGTTGCGGCAGGTGCTCTCGACTTACGATGGGGACCTCAGGAACCGCTCTGGTGGCCTCAGGAAAGGCCAGTCCCCCATGCGAGTTGCCCGGGGGCCTCTCGGGATTCCTCTCCCGTCGATGCCGGCCTAAGATCTTGTGTGAGTCGGTGCGGAACCTGAGGATTCCTCTCCAGTGCTGACATGGTTCGAATCAGTCCTTGTCTCGAGTGGGGGGCATGCACGTGCTCTTTC
>NW_017198032.1:0-7842 GCF_001704415.2 Capra hircus
CTTAGGGATCGCTGAGTTCCACACTTCCAAGGGCTCCAGCACTGAGAGCTCTGTCGGCGGGAAGGGAAGGGCATCTGCAGAGCTCCTTCAGCTGTTGCTTGGCTGTCCAGACTCAGCGCCACATTGAGAGCACCATGCACCCAGTGCCCCCTGGGTGGTGTCTGCAGCCAGCAGCCTGGCGACTCACTTTTGGTCTCCCATCATTTGCCTGAAAGACATAGGTTCCCTAATGCTCTTCTCCCCAGCAGAGCTGTGTGCAGGTTGTTGGGGCCTGCCCCTGCGTGTCTGGGTTCCCGCCCACAACCCCAGCTCAGGGGAAGTAACCCCTGAGCCAAGACCTGCAGGAGGCGAGGTATGGCTCCGCCTGGAAGCCGAGTGCACAGCACAAGTGGAAGGGAGCCTCCTCCGGGGAAGAGGAGACAGCCCAGTCGCGTGCTGCTGCAAGCCTTGCTGGGGTGGAGCCGAGTGCGCCTCCAGTATGGCAGAGCTCCAGCTCCGCTGAGAGCCCTGATCTGGCAGAGTTCCTTGCGCGAGGCTGTTCTGCCTGGGGCGAGCCTTGCCCAGACCTGCCTGGCTTCTAGACTTCCTGCCCAGGAAGGAGCAGGCTGCACGAGGCTGGGAGACGCCACTGGCACCTTCCTGGCCTCAGCTCCTCTCCTGCCTTTCCTTTGCACTTAGGTGCCAGGCGTCCTGGGGGAGGGCTTAGGGGCTGGTGGGTTGCACACTGCCAAGGGCTCCAGCAGTGAGAGCTCGGTCAGAGGGAAGCGAAGGGCAACAGCAGGGCTCCTTCAGCGGTTGCTTGGCCGCCCAGACTAAGCGCCGCACGGAGAGCACCAGGTTCCAAGTGCCCCTGGCTGGGTTTTGCAGCCCCACACTCCCAGAGGCTGACTCCGTGCTTGCCTAGAAAGTGTGTGACAGACGTAGGTTCCCTAGCACTCTCCTCCCCAGCAGAGACATGTGCAGGTGGTTGAGGCCTGATCCTGCGTGTCTGGGTTCCCGCCCACAGTCGCAACTCAGGGGAAGCAGCCCCTGAGGCAAGACCTGCTGTAGGAGCCCAGCGCGCCTGCCTGATAGGCGAGAGCACAGCCAGCAGGGAAGCGAGCCTCCTCGGGGGAAGAGGAGGCAGCCCAGCCCCGTCAAGCGGAAAGCCCTGCTTGAACGGAGCTAAGTGCGCCTCCAGTACGGAAGAGCTCTAGCTCTGCTCAGACCCCGATCTGGCAGAGTTCCTGGCGGGAGTCTGCTCTGCTGGGGCTAGCCTTGCCCAGACTTGCCTTGCTTTTAGGCTGCCTCCCCAGGAAGGAGCAGGCAGCAGGAGCCTGGGAGACGCCACTGGCGCCTTCCTTGCCTCAGCTCCAATCCTGCCTTGCCTTTGGACTTAGGTCCCAGTCCTCCTTAAGGAGGGCTTAGGGCTGGTGGGTTGCACACTGCCAAGGGCTCCAGCAGTGAGAGCTCTGTCAGAGGGAAGCGAAGGGCAACACCAGGGCTCCTTCAGCGGTTGCTTGGCCGCCCAGAGTAACCCCCTCACGGAGAGCACTAGGTTCCAAGGGCCCCTGGCTGGGTTTTGCAGCCCCACACTCCCAGAGGCTGACTCCGTGGGTGCCTAGAAAGTGTGTGTCAGACGTAGGTTCCCTAGCACTCTCCTCCCCAGCAGAGACATGTGCAGGTGGTTGGGGCCTGATCCTGCGTGTCTGGGTTCCCGCCCACAGCCCCAACTCAGGGGAAGCAGCCCCTGAGGCAAGACCTGCTGGAGGAGCCCTGCGCCCCCGCCTGATAGGCGAGAGCACAGCCAGCAGGGAAGCGAGCCTCCTCGGGGGAAGAGGAGGCAGCCCAGCCCCGTCAAGCGGAAAGCCCTGCTTGCACGGATCTAAGTGCACCTCCAGTTCGGCAGAGCTCTAGCTCTGCTCAGAGCCCCGATCAGGCAGATTTCCCAGCGCGAGGCAGCTCTGCTGGGGTCGAGCCTTGCCCAGACTTGCCTTGCATTTAGTCTCCCTCCCTAGGGAGGAGCAGGTTGCCCGAGCCTGGAGACGCCACTGGTTCCTACCTTGCCTCAGCTCCTCTCCTGCCTTTCCTTTGCACTTAGGTGCCAGGCGTCCTGGGGGAGGGCTTAGGGGCTGGTGGGTTGCACACTGCTAAGGGCTCCAGCAGTGAGAGCTCTGTCAGAGGGAAGGGAAGGGCAACTGCAGGGCTCTTCCAGCGGTTGCTTGGCCTCCCAGACTCAGCGCCGCACGGAGAGCACCAGGCTCCCAGGGACCCTGGCTGGGGTCTTCAGCCCCGCACACCCGGAGGCTGAGTCCGTGGGCGCCGAGACAGTGTATGACAGACGTAGCTTCCCTAGCACTCTCCTCCCCAGCAGAGACATGTGCAGGTGTTTCTGTGCTGATCCTGCGTGTCTGGGTTCCCGCCCACAGCCCCAACTCAGGGGAAGCAGCCCCTGAGGCAAGACCTGCTGGAGGAGCCCTGAGCCCCCCGCCTGATAGGCGAGTGCACAGCCAGCATGGAAGCGAGCCTCCACGGGGGAAGAGGAGGCAGCCCAGTCCCGACAAGCTGAAAGCCCTGCTTGCACGCAGCCAAGTGCGCCTCCAATACGGCAGAGCTCTAGCTCTGCTTAGAGGCCCGATCTGGCAGGGTTCCTGGTGCGTGGCTGCTCTTATGTGCGCGAGCCTTGCCCAGACTTGCCCTGCTTTTAGGCTCCCTCCCCTGGACGAAGCAGGCAGCTCGAGCCTGGGAGATGCCACTCGCGCCTTTCTGTCTTCACCTCTGCTCCTGCCTTTCCTTTGTACTTAGGTTCCAAGAGTCCTTGGGGAGGGCTTTGGGGCTGGTTGGTTGCCCACTGCCAAGGGCTCCAGCAGTGAGAGCTCTGTCAGAGGGAATGGAAGGGCAACTGCAGGGCTCCTCCAGCGGTTGCTTGGCCGCCCAGACTTAGTGCAGCACGAAGAGTACCAGTCTCCCAGGGCCCCTGACTGGTGTCTGCCGCCCCGCACACCCAGATGCTGACTCTGCGGGCGCCCAGAAGCTGCCTCACACAGGTAGGTTCCCTAGCACTCTCCTCCCCAGCAGAGACATATGTTTGGGAGGGCTTAGGGATCGCTGAGTTCCACACTTCCAAGGGCTCCAGCACTGAGAGCTCTGTCGGCGGGAAGGGAAGGGCATCTGCAGAGCTCCTTCAGCTGTTGCTTGGCTGTCCAGACTCAGCGCCACATTGAGAGCACCATGCACCCAGTGCCCCCTGGGTGGTGTCTGCAGCCAGCAGCCTGGCGACTCACTTTTGGTCTCCCATCATTTGCCTGAAAGACATAGGTTCCCTAATGCTCTTCTCCCCAGCAGAGCTGTGTGCAGGTTGTTGGGGCCTGCCCCTGCGTGTCTGGGTTCCCGCCCACAACCCCAGCTCAGGGGAAGTAACCCCTGAGCCAAGACCTGCAGGAGGCGAGGTATGGCTCCGCCTGGAAGCCGAGTGCACAGCACAAGTGGAAGGGAGCCTCCTCCGGGGAAGAGGAGACAGCCCAGTCGCGTGCTGCTGCAAGCCTTGCTGGGGTGGAGCCGAGTGCGCCTCCAGTATGGCCAGAGCTCCAGCTCCGCTGAGAGCCCTGATCTGGCAGAGTTCCTTGCGCGAGGCTGTTCTGCCTGGGGCGAGCCTTGCCCAGACCTGCCTGGCTTCTAGACTTCCTGCCCAGGAAGGAGCAGGCTGCACGAGGCTGGGAGACGCCACTGGCACCTTCCTGGCCTCAGCTCCTCTCCTGCCTTTCCTTTGCACTTAGGTGCCAGGCGTCCTGGGGAGGGCTTAGGGGCTGGTGGGTTGCACACTGCCAAGGGCTCCAGCAGTGAGAGCTCGGTCAGAGGGAAGCGAAGGGCAACAGCAGGGCTCCTTCAGCGGTTGCTTGGCCGCCCAGACTAAGCGCCGCACGGAGAGCACCAGGTTCCAAGTGCCCCTGGCTGGGTTTTGCAGCCCCACACTCCCAGAGGCTGACTCCGTGCTTGCCTAGAAAGTGTGTGACAGACGTAGGTTCCCTAGCACTCTCCTCCCCAGCAGAGACATGTGCAGGTGGTTGAGGCCTGATCCTGCGTGTCTGGGTTCCCGCCCACAGTCGCAACTCAGGGGAAGCAGCCCCTGAGGCAAGACCTGCTGTAGGAGCCCAGCGCGCCTGCCTGATAGGCGAGAGCACAGCCAGCAGGGGAAGCGAGCCTCCTCGGGGGAAGAGGAGGCAGCCCAGCCCCGTCAAGCGGAAAGCCCTGCTTGGAACGGAGCTAAGTGCGCCTCCAGTACGGAAGAGCTCTAGCTCTGCTCAGACCCCGATCTGGCAGAGTTCCTGGCGGGAGTCTGCTCTGCTGGGGCTAGCCTTGCCCAGACTTGCCTTGCTTTTAGGCTGCCTCCCCAGGAAGGAGCAGGCAGCAGGAGCCTGGGAGACGCCACTGGCGCCTTCCTTGCCTCAGCTCCAATCCTGCCTTGCCTTTGGACTTAGGTCCCAGTCCTCCTTAAGGAGGGCTTAGGGCTGGTGGGTTGCACACTGCCAAGGGCTCCAGCAGTGAGAGCTCTGTCAGAGGGAAGCGAAGGGCAACACCAGGGCTCCTTCAGCGGTTGCTTGGCCGCCCAGAGTAACCCCCTCACGGAGAGCACTAGGTTCCAAGGGCCCCTGGCTGGGTTTTGCAGCCCCACACTCCCAGAGGCTGACTCCGTGGGTGCCTAGAAAGTGTGTGTCAGACGTAGGTTCCCTAGCACTCTCCTCCCCAGCAGAGACATGTGCAGGTGGTTGGGGCCTGATCCTGCGTGTCTGGGTTCCCGCCCACAGCCCCAACTCAGGGGAAGCAGCCCCTGAGGCAAGACCTGCTGGAGGAGCCCTGCGCCCCCGCCTGATAGGCGAGAGCACAGCCAGCAGGGAAGCGAGCCTCCTCGGGGGAAGAGGAGGCAGCCCAGCCCCGTCAAGCGGAAAGCCCTGCTTGCACGGATCTAAGTGCACCTCCAGTTCGGCAGAGCTCTAGCTCTGCTCAGAGCCCCGATCAGGCAGATTTCCCAGCGCGAGGCAGCTCTGCTGGGGTCGAGCCTTGCCCAGACTTGCCTTGCATTTAGTCTCCCTCCCTAGGGAGGAGCAGGTTGCCCGAGCCTGGAGACGCCACTGGTTCCTACCTTGCCTCAGCTCCTCTCCTGCCTTTCCTTTGCACTTAGGTGCCAGGCGTCCTGGGGAGGGCTTAGGGGCTGGTGGGTTGCACACTGCTAAGGGCTCCAGCAGTGAGAGCTCTGTCAGAGGGAAGGGAAGGGCAACTGCAGGGCTCTTCCAGCGGTTGCTTGGCCTCCCAGACTCAGCGCCGCACGGAGAGCACCAGGCTCCCAGGGACCCTGGCTGGGGTCTTCAGCCCCGCACACCCGGAGGCTGAGTCCGTGGGCGCCGAGACAGTGTATGACAGACGTAGCTTCCCTAGCACTCTCCTCCCCAGCAGAGACATGTGCAGGTGTTTCTGTGCTGATCCTGCGTGTCTGGGTTCCCGCCACAGCCCCAACTCAGGGGAAGCAGCCCCTGAGGCAAGACCTGCTGGAGGAGCCCTGAGCCCCCGCCTGATAGGCGAGTGCACAGCCAGCATGGAAGCGAGCCTCCACGGGGGAAGAGGAGGCAGCCCAGTCCCGACAAGCTGAAAGCCCTGCTTGCACGCAGCCAAGTGCGCCTCCAATACGGCAGAGCTCTAGCTCTGCTTAGAGGCCCGATCTGGCAGGGTTCCTGGTGCGTGGCTGCTCTTATGTGCGCGAGCCTTGCCCAGACTTGCCCTGCTTTTAGGCTCCCTCCCCTGGACGAAGCAGGCAGCTCGAGCCTGGGAGATGCCACTCGCGCCTTTCTGTCTTCACCTCTGCTCCTGCCTTTCCTTTGTACTTAGGTTCCAAGAGTCCTTGGGGAGGGCTTTGGGGCTGGTTGGTTGCCCACTGCCAAGGGCTCCAGCAGTGAGAGCTCTGTCAGAGGGAATGGAAGGGCAACTGCAGGGCTCCTCCAGCGGTTGCTTGGCCGCCCAGACTTAGTGCAGCACGAAGAGTACCAGTCTCCCAGGGCCCCTGACTGGTGTCTGCCGCCCCGCACACCCAGATGCTGACTCTGCGGGCGCCCAGAAGCTGCCTCACACAGGTAGGTTCCCTAGCACTCTCCTCCCAGCAGAGACATATGTTTGGGAGGGCTTAGGGATCGCTGAGTTCCACACTTCCAAGGGCTCCAGCACTGAGAGCTCTGTCGGCGGGAAGGGAAGGGCATCTGCAGAGCTCCTTCAGCTGTTGCTTGGCTGTCCAGACTCAGCGCCACATTGAGAGCACCATGCACCCAGTGCCCCCTGGGTGGTGTCTGCAGCCAGCAGCCTGGCGACTCACTTTTGGTCTCCCATCATTTGCCTGAAAGACATAGGTTCCCTAATGCTCTTCTCCCCAGCAGAGCTGTGTGCAGGTTGTTGGGGCCTGCCCCTGCGTGTCTGGGTTCCCGCCCACAACCCCAGCTCAGGGGAAGTAACCCCTGAGCCAAGACCTGCAGGAGGCGAGGTATGGCTCCGCCTGGAAGCCGAGTGCACAGCACAAGTGGAAGGGAGCCTCCTCCGGGGAAGAGGAGACAGCCCAGTCGCGTGCTGCTGCAAGCCTTGCTGGGGTGGAGCCGAGTGCGCCTCCAGTATGGCAGAGCTCCAGCTCCGCTGAGAGCCCTGATCTGGCAGAGTTCCTTGCGCGAGGCTGTTCTGCCTGGGGCGAGCCTTGCCCAGACCTGCCTGGCTTCTAGACTTCCTGCCCAGGAAGGAGCAGGCTGCACGAGGCTGGGAGACGCCACTGGCACCTTCCTGGCCTCAGCTCCTCTCCTGCCTTTCCTTTGCACTTAGGTGCCAGGCGTCCTGGGGGAGGGCTTAGGGGCTGGTGGGTTGCACACTGCCAAGGGCTCCAGCAGTGAGAGCTCGGTCAGAGGGAAGCGAAGGGCAACAGCAGGGCTCCTTCAGCGGTTGCTTGGCCGCCCAGACTAAGCGCCGCACGGAGAGCACCAGGTTCCAAGTGCCCCTGGCTGGGTTTTGCAGCCCCACACTCCCAGAGGCTGACTCCGTGCTTGCCTAGAAAGTGTGTGACAGACGTAGGTTCCCTAGCACTCTCCTCCCCAGCAGAGACATGTGCAGGTGGTTGAGGCCTGATCCTGCGTGTCTGGGTTCCCGCCCACAGTCGCAACTCAGGGGAAGCAGCCCCTGAGGCAAGACCTGCTGTAGGAGCCCAGCGCGCCTGCCTGATAGGCGAGAGCACAGCCAGCAGGGAAGCGAGCCTCCTCGGGGGAAGAGGAGGCAGCCCAGCCCCGTCAAGCGGAAAGCCCTGCTTGAACGGAGCTAAGTGCGCCTCCAGTACGGAAGAGCTCTAGCTCTGCTCAGACCCCGATCTGGCAGAGTTCCTGGCGGGAGTCTGCTCTGCTGGGGCTAGCCTTGCCCAGACTTGCCTTGCTTTTAGGCTGCCTCCCCAGGAAGGAGCAGGCAGCAGGAGCCTGGGAGACGCCACTGGCGCTTCCTTGCCTCAGCTCCAATCCTGCCTTGCCTTTGGACTTAGGTCCCCAGTCCTCCTTAAGGAGGGCTTAGGGCTGGTGGGTTGCACACTGCCAAGGGCTCCAGCAGTGAGAGCTCTGTCAGAGGAAGCGAAGGGCAACACCAGGGCTCCTTCAGCGGTTGCTTGGCCGCCCAGAGTAACCCCCTCACGGAGAGCACTAGGTTCCAAGGGCCCTGGCTGGGTTTTGCAGCCCACACTCCAGAGGCTGACTCCGTGGGTGCCTAGAAAGTGTGTGTCAGACGTAGGTTCCCTAGCACTCTCCTCCCAGCAGAGACATGTGCAGGTGGTTGGGGCCTGATCCTGCGTGTCCTGGGTTC
>NW_017198033.1:0-7842 GCF_001704415.2 Capra hircus
CAGGTCCTATCGACTTATGACGGGGACCTAAGGGACACGCTATGGTGGCTCTGGAAAGGCCAGTCCCCATGCGAGTTGCTCGCGCGGCCTCACGGGATTCCTCTCGCATCGATGCCGGGGCTAAGACCTTGTGTGGAGTCGGTGCCGTAACCTGAGGATTTCCTCAAGTACTGACATGGATCTTGGGGTACTTCTGGAGTCTCCCCAGGGAGTCAGTCCTCAACTCGAGTGGGGGCATGCACGTGCGATTTCCTGCCGAGCTGTAGCCGCAGTGTCACGCTTCCCTTCGCTTGGATCAAGGGATCTGTGGCTTTCCCTCGAGGCTTTCCCACGAGGCTTTCCCACGAGGCTTTCCCACAGGGCTGTCCCACGTGCCACCGTGGTGTGAGTCGACACTCGGCTTGAAAGTCGAGGCAGTGCAGGGAAAACAGGTTTCCCTGGAAAAGGACTGAGACATCTGGGGACTCTGGGAATGGTGGCACGACCATGGAGTTCCTCTTGCCTTTCCTGTGGAGAGCGCCTCCTCTTGAGATGCGACGGGAACGCCGGGAATTCTTTCCCGACCACGCAGGGAAAGGATCCCTCCTCTCGAGCTAGGAGTGGAAACGGGGATCCTCTAGATGTGGCCGGACTCTCGTGCTTCCTCTCGAGTGGAGACGGGTATGTCGGGGAACTTCTTGAGTTGCAGCAAGGGTGTGAAGGACCCTTTGGATGTTCCAGAGGTCAGGTGTGATTAGCCTCAGGACGCCTCAGCGGAAATGGGCCTCAGCTCGCCTGAAGGGGAGAACCTCCTGGATTTTCTCGAGTTGCTGCAGGTGCTCTCGACTTACGATGGGGACTTCAGGGACCCGCTATGGTGCCTCAGGAAAGGCCAGTCCCCCATGTCGAAGTTGCTCGGCGGCCACTCGGGATTCCTCTCCCATCGAAGCCGGGGCCTCAGAATTGTGTGAGTCGGTGCCGGAACCTGAGGATTCCTCTCCAGTGCGACATGGATCTTGGGGTACTTCTGGAGTCTCCCCATGGGAGTCAGTCCTCGTCTCGAGTGGGGGGCATGCACTTGCGCTTTTCTCCCGAGCTGTAGCAGCAGTGTCACGCTTCCCTTCGCGTAGGTATCAAGGGATCTGTGGCTTTCCCTCGAGGCTTTCCCTACCAGGCTTTCCCACGAGGCTTCCCCACAAGGCTGTCCCCGTGCCACCGTAGTGTGAGTTTGACCTCGGCTTGAAAGTCGAGGCAGTGCAGGGAAAACAGGTTTGCCCTGGACTGAACTGAGACATCTGGGGGACTCCTGGAATGGGGCACTGATCCCTGGAGTTCCTTTCGCCTTTCCTGTGGAGAGCACCTCCTCTTGAGATGTGACGGGAACGCTAGGAATTCTTTCCCTACCACGCAGGGAAAGGATCCCTCCTCTCGAGCTAGCGGGCGGAAACGGGGCCACTCTGGAAGTGGGCGGGACTCTCGTGTTCCTCTTGAGTGGAGACGGGTATGTCGGGGAACTTCTTGAGTTGCAGCAAGGGTGTGAAAGGACCCTTTGGAAGTTCCAGAGTTTAGTGTGATTACCCCCTATTTGCCTCAGCAGAAATGGGCCTCATCTCGCCTGGAGGGGAGAACTTCCTGGATTTTCTCGAGTTGCGGCTGGTGCTCTCGACTTACGATGGGGACCTCAGGAACCCGCTCTGGTGGCCTCAGGAAAGGCCAGTCCCCATGCGAGTTGCTCGGGGCCTCTCGGGATTCCTCTCCCGTCGATGTCGGGGCCTAGGACCTTGTGTTGAGTCGGTGCCGGAACCTGAGGATGCTTCTCCAGTGCTGACATGGATCTTGGGGTACTTCTGGAGTCTCCCCAGTGGAGTCAGTCCTCGTCTCGAGTGGGTCGATGCACGTGCACTTTCCTCCCGAGCTGTAGCAGCAGTGTCCCGCTTCCCTTCGCGTGGATCAAGGGATCTGTGGCTTTCTCTCGAGGCTTTCCCACGAGGCTTTCCCACAGGGCTGTCCCACGTGCCACCGTGGTGTGAGTCGACCTCGGCTTGAAAGTCGAGGCAGTGCAGGGAAAACAGGTTTCCCTGGAATGGACTGAGGCATCTGGGGGACTCTGGGAATGGTGGCACGACCCTCGAGTTGCTCTCGCCTTTCCTGTGGAGAGCACCTCCCCTTGAGAAGCGACAGGAATGCCGGGAATTCTTTTCCGAGCTCTAAGGGAAAGGATCCCACCTCTCGAGCTAGGAGGAGGAAAAGGGGCTCCTCTGGATGTGGGCGGGACTCTCGTGCTTCCTCTCGAGTGGAGACGGGTATGTCGGGGAACTTCTTGAGTTGCAGCAAGGGTGTGAAAGGACCCGTTGGAAGTTCCAGAGGTTAGGTGTGATTAGCCTCGAGACGCCTCTGCGGAAATGGGCCTCATCTCGCCTGGAGGGGAGAACCTCCTGGATTTTCTCGAGTTGCGGCAGGTGCTCTCGACTTACGACGGGGACCTCAGGGACCCGCTCTGGGGGCCTCAGGAAAGGCCAGTCCACTTGCGAGTTGCACGGGGGCCTCTCGGGGGCCTCTCTGGTTTCCTCTCCCGTCGATGCTGGGGCCTATGACCTTGTGTGGAGTCAATGCCGGAACCTGAGGATTCCTCTCCAGTGCTGACATGGATCTTGGGGTACTTCTGGAGTCTACCCAGGGGAGTCAGTCCTCGTCTCGAGTGGGGGCATGCACGTGCGCTTTCATCCCCAGCTGTAGCAGCAGTGTCACGCGTCCCTTCGAGTGGATCAAGGGATCTGTGGCTTGTCCTCGAGGCTTTCCCACGAGGCTTTCCCACGAGGCTTTCCCACAGGTCTGTCCCACGTTGCCACCGTGGTGTGAGTCGATCCTCGGCTTGAAAGTCGAGGCAGTGCAGGGAAAACAGGTTTCCTTGGAATGGACTGAGACATCTGGGGGACTCTGGGAATGGTGGGACGACCCTGGAGTTCCTCTCGCCTTTCCTGTGGAGAGCGCCTCCTCTTGAGATGCGACGGGAACGCCGGGAAATCTTTCCCGACCACGCAGGGAGAGGATCCCTCCTCTCGAGCTAGGAGGCAGAAACGGGGCTCCTTTGGATGTGGGCGGGACTGTCGTGCTTCCTCTCGAGTGGAGTCGGGAATGTTGCAGAACTTCTTGCGTTGCAGCAAGGGTGTGAAGGACCCTTTGGAAGTTCCAGAGTTTAGGTGTGATTAGCCTCGAGACGCCTCAGCGGAAATGGGCCTCATCTCGCCTGGAGGGGAGAACCTCCTGGATTTTCTCGAGTTGCGGCAGGTGTTCTCGACTTACGATGGGGACCTCAGGGACCCGCTCTGGTGGCCTCGGAAAGGCCAGTCCCCATGCGAGTTGCTCGGGGACTTCTCGGGATTCCTCTCCCGGTGATGCTGGGGCCTAAAACCTTGTGTGGAGTCATTGCCGGAACCTGAGGTTTCCTCTCCAGTGCTGACATGGATCTTGGGTTACTTCTGGAGTCTCCCCAGGGGAGTCAGTCCTAATCTCGAGTGGGGGCATGCACGTGCGCTTTCCTCCCGAGCTGTAGCAGCAGTGTCACGCTTCCCTTCGCGTGGATCAAAGGATCAGGTGGCTTTCCCTCGAGGCTTTCCCACGAGGCTTTCCCACGAGGCTTTCCCACAGGGCTGTCCCACGTGCCACCATGGTGTGAGTCGATCCTCGGCTTGAAAGTCGAGGCAGTGCAGGGAAAACAGGTTTCCCTGGAATGGACTGAGACATCTGGGGGACTCTGGGAATGTGGCACAACCCTGGAGTTCCTCTCGCCTTTCCTGTGGAGTGCGCCTCCACTTGAGATGCGACGGGAACGCCGGGAATTCTTTCCCGACCACGCAGGGAAAGGATCCTTCCTCTCTAGCTAGGAGACGGAAACGGGGCTCCTCTGGATGTGGCCGGGACTCTCGTGCTTCCTCTCGAGTGGAGACGGGAATGTCGGGGAACTTCTTGAGTTGCAGCAAGGGTGTGAAGGACCCTTTGGAAGTTCCAGAGTTTAGGTGTGAATAGCCTCGAGACGCCTCAGCGGAAATGGGCCTCATCTCGCCTGGAGGGGAGAACCTCCTGGATTTTCTCGAGTTGCAGCAGGTGCTCTCGACTTACGAAGGGGACCTCAGGGACCCACTCTGGTGGCCTCAGGAAAGGCCAGTCCCCATGCGAGCTGCTCATGGGCCTCTCGGGATTCCTCTCCCTTCGATGCCGGGGCCTCAGATATTGTGTGGAGCCGGTGCCGGAACCTGAGGATTCCTCTCCCGTGCTGGCATGGATCTGGGGGTACTTCTGGAGTCTCCCCAGTGGAGTCAGTCCTCGTCTCGAGTGGGGGCATGCACGTGCGCTTTCCTCCCGAGCTGTAGCAGCAGTGTCACGCTTCCGTTCGAGTGGATCAAGAGATCTGTGGCTTTCCCTCGAGGCTTTCCACGAGGCTTTCCCACGAGGCTTTCCCACAGGGCTGTCCCACGTGCCACCGTGGTGTGAGTCGATCCTCGGCTTGAAAGTCGAGGCAGTGCAGGGAAAACAGGTTTCCCTGGAATGGACGGAGACATCTGGGGGACTCTGGGAATGGTGGCACGACCCTGGAGTTCCTCTCACCTTTCCTGTGGAGAGCGTCTCCTCTTGAGATGCGACGACAACGCCGGGAATTCTTTCCCGACCACGCAGGAAAAGGATCCCTCCTCTCGAGCTAGGACGCGGAAACGGGGCTCCTCTGGATGTGGCCGGGACTCTCGTGCTTCCTCTCGAGTCGAGACGGGTACGTCGGGGAACTTCTTGAGCTGCAGCAAGGGTGTGAAGGACCCTTTGGAAGTTCCAGAGGTTAGGTGTGATTAGCCTCGAGACGCCTCAGCGGAAATGGGCCTCCTCTCGCCTGGAGGGGAGAACCTCCTAGATTTTCTCGAGTTGCGGCAGGTGCTCTCGACTTAAGACGGGGACCTCAGGGACCCGCTCTGGAGGCCTCAGTAAAGGCCAAGTCCCCATGTGAGTTGCTCGGGGGCCTCTCGGGATTCCCCTCCCTTCGATGCCGGGGCCTAAGATCTTGTGTGGAGTCCGGTGCCGGAACCTGAGCATTCCTCTCCAGTGCTGACATGGATCTTGCGGTACTTCTGGAGTCTTCCTGGTGGAGTCAGTCCTCGTCTCCAGTAGGGGCAGGCTCGTGAGCTTTCCTCCCGAGCTGTAGCAGCAGTGTCACACTTCCCTTTGCGTGGATCAAGGGATCAGTGGCTTTCCCTCGAGGCATTCCCACGAGGCTTTCCCACGAGGCTTTCCCACAGGGCTGTCCCACGTGCCACCGTGGTGTGAGTCGATCTCGGCTTGAAAGTCGAGGCAGTGCAGGGAAAACAGGTTTCCCTGGAATGGACAGGAGACATCTGGTTGACTCTGGGAATAGGTGGCACGACCCTGGAATTCCTCTCGCCTTTCCTGTGGAGAGCGCCTCCTCTTGAGATGCGACGGGAACGCCGGGAATACTTTCCCGACCACGCAGGGAAAGGATCCCTCCTCTCTAGCTAAGAGACGGAAACGGGGCTCCTCTGGATGTGGCCGGGACTCTCGTGCTTCCTCTCGAGTGGAGACGGGAATGTCGGGGAACTTCTTGAGTTACAGCAAGGGTGTGAAGGACCCTTTGGAAGTTCCAGAGCTTAGGTGTGAATAGCCTCGAGACGCCTCAGCGGAAATCGGCCTCATCTCGCCCTGGAGGGTAGAACCTCCTGTATTTTCTCGTGTTGCAGCAGGTGCTCTCGACTTACGAAGGGGATCTCAGGGACCCACTCTCGTGGCCTCAGGAAAGGCCAGTCCCCCATGCGAGTTGCTCGGGGGCCTCTCGGGATTCCTCTCCCGTCGATGCCGGGCCTCAGATCTTGTGTGGAGCCGGTGCCGGAACCTGAGGATTCCTCTCCAGTGCTGGCATGGATCTGGGGTACTTCTGGATTCTCACCAGTGGAGTCAGTCCTCGTCTCGAGTGGGGGCATGCACGTGCGCTTTCCTCCCGAGCTGTAGCAGCAGTGTCGCACTTCCATTCGCGTGGATCAAGGGATCTGTGGCTTTACCTCGAGGCTTTCCCACGAGGCTTTCCCACCAGGCTTTCCCACGAGGCTTTCCCACAGGGCTGTCCCACGTGCCACCGTGGTGTGAGTCGATCCTCGCTTGAAAGTCGAGGCAGTGCAGGGAAAACAGGTTTCCCTGGAATGGACTGAGACATCTGCCGGACTCTGGGAATGGTGGCAGGATCCTGGTGCTTCCTTCTCGCTTTCCTGTGGAGAGCGCCTCCTCTTGAGATGCGACGGGAACGCGGGGAATTCTTTCCCCACCAAGCAGGGAAAGGATCCTCCTTTCGAGCCAGGAGGCGGAAACGGGGCCGCTGTGGATGTGGGTGGAACTTTCGTGCTTCCTCTAGAGTGGAGACGGGTATGTCGGGGAACTTCTTGAGTTGCAGTAAGGGTGTGAAGGACGCCTTTTGGAGGATCCAGAGGTTAGGTGTGATTAGACCCGAGAAGCCTCAGCGGAAATGGGCCTCATCTCGCCTGGAGGGGAGAACTCCTGGATTTTCTCGCGTTGCGGCAGGCGCTCTCGACTTACGATGGGGACCTTCAGGGAACGCTCTTGGTGCCTTCAGGATAGGCCAGTCCCATGGGAGTTGCTCGCGGGGGGCCTCACGGGATTCCTCTCCCGTCGATACCGCGGCCTAAGATCTTGTGTGGATTCGGTTCCGGAACCTGAGATTCCTCTCCAGTGCTGAAATGGATCTTGGGGAACTTTCTGGACTCTCCTCAGTGGAGTCAGTCCTCGTCTCGAGTGGGGGCATACAAGTGCGCTTTACTCTCGAGCTGTAGCAGCATTGTAACGCTCCCTTTTCGCGTGGATCAAGGGATCTGTGGCTTTCCCTCGAGGCTTTCCCACGAGGCTTTCCCAGGAGGCTTTCGCACAGGGCTGTCCCACGGGGCACCGTGGTGTGAGTCGATCCTCTGCTTGAAAGTCGAAACAGTGCAGGGAAAACAGTTTTCCCTGGAATGGACTTAGACATCTGGAGGACTCTGGGAATGGTGGCATGACACTGGAGTTCCTCTCGCCTTTCCCGTGGAGAGTGCCTCCTCTTGAGATTCGACGGAACGCGGAATTCTTTCCCGACCACACAGGGAAAGGATCGCTCCTCTCGAGCTAGGAGGCGGAAACGGGGCTCCTCTGGATGTGGGCGGGACATTCGTGCTTCCTCTCGAGTGGAGACGGGGTATGTAGGGGAACTTCCTGAGTTGCAGCAAGCGTGTGAAGGACCCTTTGGAAGTTCAGAGGTTAGGTGTGATTAGCCTTTAGACGCCTCAGTGGAAATGGGCCTCATCTCTCCTGGAGGGGAGAACCTCCTGGATTTTCTCGAGTTGCGGCAGGTGCTCTCGACTTTAGGTCGGGACCTCAGAGACCCGCTCTGGTGGCCTCAGGAAAGGCCAGTCCCCATGCCGAGTTGCTCGTGGGGCCTCTCGGTATTCCTCTCCGTCGATGGCGGGGCCTAAGACCTTGTGTGGAGTCGGGTGCCGGAACCTTAAGATTCCCTCCGTGCTGCCATGGATCTTGGGGGTACTTCTGGAGTCTCCCCAGGGGAGTAAGTACTCGTCTCCATTGGGGCATGCAGGTGCCATTTCCTCCCGAGCTGTAGCGGGAGTGTCACGTTTCCCTTCGCGCGATCAAGGGATCTGTGGCTTTCCCTCGAAGCCTTCCCTCGAGGCTTTCCCACGAGCTTTACCACTGGTCTGTCCCACGTGCCACCGTTGTGTGCAGTCGATCCTCGGCTTGAAAGTCGAGGCAATGCAGGGAAAACAGGTTTCCCTGGAATGGACGGAGATATCTGGGGGACTCTGGGAAATG
>NW_017198034.1:0-7842 GCF_001704415.2 Capra hircus
GATTCCTCTCCCATCGATGCCAGGACCTAAGACCTTGTGTGGAGTCGGTGCCTGAACCTGAGGATTCCTCTCTCCAGTGCTGACATGGATCTTGGGTTACTTCTGGAGTCTCCCCAGGGGAGTCAGTCCTCGTCTCGTGTGGGGCATGCAGGGTGCGCTTTCCTTCAGAGCTGTAGCAGCAGTGTCACGCTTCCCTTCGCGTGGATCAAGGGATCTGTGGCTTTCCCTCGAGATTTCCCCACGAGGCTTTCCACGAGGCTTTCTCTCGAGGCTTCCCACGAGGCTTTCCCACAGGGCTGACCACGTGTCACCGTCGTGTGAGTCGATCCTCGTCTTGAACGTCGAGGCAGTGCAGGGAAAACAGGTTTCCCTGGAATGGACTGAGATATCTGGGGGACTCTGGGAATGGTGGCACGACCCTTGGGTTCCTCTCGCCTTTCCTGTGGAGAGCGCCTCCTCTTGAGATGCGAGGGGAATGCCGGGAATTCTTTCCCGACCACGCAGGGAAAGGATCCCTCCTCTCGAGCCATGAGGCGGAAACGAGGCTCCTCTGGATGTGGCGGGACTCTCTCGTGCTTCCTCTCGAGTGGAGCAGGGTATGTCGGGGAACTTCTTGAATTGCAGCAAGGGTGTGAAGGACCCTTTGGAAGTTCCATAGGTTAGGTGTGATTATTTTCGAGACGCCTCAGCGGAAATTGGCCTCATCTCGCCTGGAAGGGAGAACCTCCTGGATTTTCTCGAGTTGCGGCAGGTGCTCTCGACTTACGAAGGGGACCTCAGGGACCTCTCTGGTGGCCTCAGGAAAGGCCAGTCCCCATGCGAGTTGCTCGGCGGCATCTCGGGATTCCTCTCCCGTCGATGCCCGGGCCTAAGACCTTGTTTGCAGTCGGTGCCGGAACCTGAGGATTCCTCTCCAGTGCTGACATGGATCTTGGGGTACTTCTGGAGTCTCCCCAGGGGAGTCAGTCCTCGTCTCGAGTGGGGGCATGCACGTGCGCTTTCCTCCCTAGCTGTAGCAGCAGTGTCACGCTCCCCTTCGCGTGGATTAAGGGATCTGTGGCTTTCCCTCGAGGCTTTCACATGAGACTTTCCCACGAGGCTTTCCCACAGGGCTGTCCCACGTTCCACCCGTCGTGTGTGACGATCCTCGGCTTGAAAGTCGAGGCAGTCAGGGAAAACAGGTTTCCCTGGAATGGACTGAGACATCTGAGGGACTCTGGGAATGGTGGCACAACCCTGGAGTTCCTCTCGCCTTTCCTGTGGAGATCGCCTCCTCTTGAGATGCGCTGGGAACACTGGGAACTCTTTCCCGATCACTGAGGGAAAGGATCCCTCCTCTCGAGCTAGGAGGCGGAAACGGGGCTCCTCTGAATGTGGGCGGGACTCTCGTGCTTCCTCTCGAGTGGAGACGGGTATGTTGGGGATCTTCATGAGTTGCAGCAAGGGTGTGAAGGACCCTTTGGAAGTTCCAGAGGTTAAGTGTGATTAACCTTGAGACACCTCAGCGGAAATGGTCCTCATCTCGCCTGGAAGGGAGAACCTCCTAGATTTTCTCAAGTTGCTGCAGGTGCTCTCTACCTACGACGGGGACCTCAGGGACCCGCTCTGGTGGCCTCAGGAACGGCCAGTCCCCATGGGAGTTGCTCGGGGAGACTCACGGGATTCCTCTCCATCGATGCCGGGGCCTAAGACCTTTGTGGAGTTGGTGCCGTAAAGTGAGGATTCCTCTCCAGTGCTGACATGGATCTTGGAGTACTTCTCGAGTCTACCCAGGGCAGTCAGTCCTCGTCTCGAGTGGGTGCATGCACGTGCGCTTTCCTCCCGAGCTGTAGCAGCAGTGTCACGCTTCCCTTCGCGTGGATCAAGGGATCTGTGGCTTTCCCTCGAGGCTTTCCACGAGGCTTTCACACAGGGCTGTTCACGTGCCACCGTGCAGTGAGTCGATGCTCGGCTTGAAAGTCGAGGCAGTGTAGGGAAACAGGTTTCCCTGGAATGGACTGAGACATCTGGGGACTCTGGGAATGGTGGCACGACCCTGGAGTTCCTCTCGCCTTTCCTGTGGTTGCGCCTCCTCTTGAGATGCGACGGGAACGCCGGGAATTCTTTCGGATAACGCAGGGAAAGGATCCTTCCTCTCGAGCTATGAGGCGGAAACGGGCTCCTCTGGATGTGGGCAAGACTCTCGTGCTTCCTCTCCGAGTGGAGAGGGGTATTTCGGGAACTTCTTGAGTTGCAGCTAGGGTTTGAAGGCCCTTTGTTAGTTCCAGATGCTTGATGATTAGGCCTCGAGACGCCTCATCGGATATGGGCCACATCTCGCCTGGAGGGAGAACCTCCTGGATTTTCTCGAGTTGCAGCTGGAAATATCGACTTACGACTTGGACCTCAGAGACACGCTCTGGTGGCCTCATGAAAGGCGAATCCCAAGCAAGTTGCTCGTGGCTTCTCGGGATTCCACTCCCGTCGATGCCGGGGCCTAAGACCTTGTGTGGAGTTACTGCCACAACCTGAGGATTCCTCTCCAGTGCCTACATGGATCTTCGGGGACTTCTGGAGTCTCCCCAGGGGCGTCAGACCTCGGCTCGAGTGGGGGCATGCACGTGCGCTTTCCTCCCGAGCTGTAGCAGCAGTGTCACGCTTCCCTTCGCATGGATCAATGAATCTGTTTTTATCACTCGAGGCTTTCCCAAGAGGGTTTCCCACGAGGCTTTCCCACAGGGCTGTCCCACGTGCCACCTTGGTGTGAGTCTATCCTTGGCTGGTAAGTCGAGGCAGTGCAGGGAAAACAGTTTTCCCTGGAATGGACTGAGACATCTGGGGGACTCTGGAATGGTGGCAACACCCTGGAGTTCCTCTCGCCTTTCCTGTGGAGAGCGCCTCCTCTTGAGAAGCGACGGGAACGCTGGGTATTCTTTCCCGACCACGAAAGGAAATGATCCCTCCTCTCGAGCTAGGAGGCGGAAACGGGGTTACTCTGGATGTGAGCGGTACTCTCGTGCTTCCTCTCAAGTGGAGACTGTTATGTCGGGGAACTTCATAAGTTGCAGCAAGGGTGTGAATCACTCTTTGGAAGTTACAGAGGTTAGGTGTGATTAGCCTCGAGACACCTCAGCAGAAATGGGCCTCATCTCGCCTAAGGGGAAAACCACCTGGATTTTCTCTAGTTGCGGCAGGTGCTCTCGACTTACGATGGGGACCTCAGGGACCCGCTCTGGTGGCCTCAGGAAAGGCTAGTATCCATGCGAGTTTCTCGGGGTCCTCTCGGGACTCCACTCCCGTCGATGCCGGGGCCTAAGTCCTTGTGTGGAGTAGGTGCCCGGAACCTGAGGATTCCTCTCCAGTGCTGACATGGATCTTGGGCTACTTCTGGAGTCTCCCCAGGGGAGTCTTTCATCGTCTCGAGTGGGGGCATGCACGTGCGATTTCCTCCCGAGCTGAAGCAGCAGATTCACGTTTCCCTTCCCGTGGATCAAGGGATCTGTGGCTATCCCTCAAGGCTTTCCCACGAGGCTTCTCATAGGTTTGTACCACGTGCCACCGTAGTGTGAGTCGTTCCTCGGCATGAAAGTCGAGGCAGTGCGGGAAAACAGGTTTCCCTGGAATGGACTGAGACATCTGGGGGTCTCTGGGAATGGTGGCCCGACACTGGAGTTCCTCTCGCCTTTCCTGTGGAGAGCGCATCCTCTTGAGCTGCGACGGAAACACCGAGAATTTTTTCCCGAACACGCAGGGAAAGGATCCCTTCTCTCGAGCTAGGAGGTGTAAATGGGGATCCTCTGGATGAGGGCGGGACACTCGTACTTCCTCTCGAGTGGAGACGGGTATGTCGGGGAACTTCTTGAGATGCAGAAAGGGTGTGAAGGACCCTTTGGAAGTTCCAGAGGTTAGGTGTGATTAGCCTCGAGATACCTCAGCAGAAATGGGTCTCATGTCGCCTGGAGGGGAGAACCTCCTGGATTTTCTCGAGTTGCGGCAGGTGCTCTCGACTTACGACGGGGACCTCAGGGACCCACTCTGGTGGCCTCAGGAAAGGCCAGTCCCCATGCGAGTTGCTCGGGGGCCTCTCGGATTCCTCTCCCGTCGATGCCGGGGGCCTAAGACCTTGTGTGGAGTCAGTGCCGGAACCTGAGGATTCCTCTCCAGTGCCGACATGGATCTCCGGGGACTTCTGTAGTCTCCCCAGAGGCGTAAGTCCTCGTCTCGAGTGGGGGCATGCACGTGCGCTTTCCTCCCGAGCTGTAGCAGCAGTGTCACGCTTCCCTTTTCGTGGATCAAGGGATCTGTGGCTTTCCCTCTAGACTTTCCCATGAGGCTTTCCCACGAGGCTTTCCCACAGTGCTTTCCCACGTGCCACAGTGGTGTGAGTCGATCTTCGGCTTGAAAGTCGAGGCAGTGCAGGGAAACCAGGTTCCCTGGAATGGACTGAGACATCTGGGGGACTCTGGCAATGGTGGCACGAACCTGGAGTTCCTCTCGCTTTTCCTCTGGAGAGCGCCTCCTCTTGAGATGCGACGGGAACGCCGCGAATTCTTTCCCCACCACGCAGGGAAAGGATCAAACCTCTCGTGTTAGGAGGCGGAAACGTGGCTCCTCTTGATGTGGGCGGCACTTTCCTGCTTCCTCTCGAGTGGTGACTGGTATGTCGCGGAACTTCTTGAGTTGCAGCAAGGGTGTGAAGGACCCTTTGGAAGTTCCAGAGGTAAGGTGTGATTAGCCTCGAGATCCCTCAGCGGAAATGGGCTTCATGTCGCTTAGAGGGGAGAACCTCCTGGATTTTCTCGAGTTGCGGCATGTGCTCTCGACTTACGACGGGGACCTCAGGGACCCACTCTGGTGGCCTCAGGAAAGGCCAGTCCCCATGCGAGTTGCTCGGGGGCTTCTCGGGATTCCTCTCCCGTCGATGCCGGGGCCTAAGACCTTGTGTGGAGTCAGTGCCGGAACCTGAGGATTCCTCTCCAGTGCCGACATGGATCTTCCGGGACTTCTGGAATCTCCCCAGAGGCGTAAGTCCTCGTCTCGAGTGGGGGCATGCACGTCCGCTTTCCTCCCGAGCTTAGCAGCAGTGTCACGCTTCCCTTTTCGTGGATCAAGGGATCTGTGGCTTTCCATCTAGACTTTCCCATGAGGCTTTCCCACGAGGCTTTCCCACAGGGCTTTCCCACGTGCCACGGTGGTGTGAGTCGATCCTCTGCTTTAAAGTTGAGGCAGTGAAGGGGAAAACAGTTTTCCCAGGAATGGACTGAGACATCTGGGGAACTCAGAGAATGGTGGCACGACCCTGGAGTTCCTCTCGCCTTTCCTGTGGAGAGCGCCTCCTCTTGAGAAGCGACGGTAACGCCGGGAATTCTTTCCCTACCACGCAGGGAAAGTATCCCTCCTCTCTAGATAGCAGGCGGAAACGGGGGCCACTCTGGATATGTGCGGGACTCTCGGATTCCTCTGAGTGGAGACGGGTATTTCGGGGGAACTTCTTTGAGTTGCAGCAAGGGTGTGAAGGACCCTTTGGAAGTTCCAGAGTTAAAGTGTGATTACCCCCTAGTTGCCTCAACGGAAATGGGCCTCATCTCGCCTGGAGGGGAGAACCTCCTGGATTTTCTCGAGATGCGGCAGTGTTCTCGACTTACGACGGGGACCTCAGGGATCCGCTCTGGTGGCCTCAGGAAAGGCCCGTCCCCATGCGAGTTGCTCGGGACCTCTCGGGATTCCTCTCCCGTCGATGCTGGGCCTAAGACCTTGTGTGGAGTCAGTGCCGGAACCTGAGGATTCCTCTCCAGTGCAAACATGGATCTTAGGGTACTTCTGGAGTCTCCCCAGGGCAGTCAGTCCTCGTCTCGAGAGGGGGCATGCACGTGCGCTTTCCTCCCGAGCTGTAGTAGCAGTGTCGTGCTTCCCTTCGCGTGGATCAAGGGATCTGTGTCTTTCCCTCGAGGCTTTCCCACGAGGCTTTCCCACAGGGCTGTCCCACGTGCCACCGAGATGTGAGTCGATCTTCGGCTTGAAAGTCGAGGCAGTGCAGGGAAAACAGATTTCCCTGGAATGGACTGAGACATCCAGGGGACTCTGGGAATGGTGGTACGACCCTGGAGTTCCTCTCTCGCCTTTCCTGTGGAGAGCACCTCCTCTTGAGATGCAACGGGAACGCCGGGAATTCTTTCCCGACCACGCTGGGAAAGGATCCCCCCCCTCGAGCTAGGAGGCGGAAACGGGGCTCCTCTGGATGTGGGGCGGGACTCTCGTGCTTCCTCTCCAGTGGAGACGGGTATGTCGGGGAACTTCTTGAGTTGCAGCAGAAGGTGTGAAGGACCCTTTGGAAGTTCCAGATGTTAGATGTGATTAGCCTCGAGACGCCTCAGCGGAAAAGGGCCTCATCTCGAATGCAGGGGAGAACCTCCTGGATTTTCTCGAGTTGCGGCAGGTGCTCTCGACTTACGCCGGGGACCTCAGGGACCCGATCTGGTGGCCTCAGGAAAGGCCAGTCCCCATAAGAGTTGCTCGGGGCCTCTCGGGATTCCTCTCCGTCGATGCCGGGCCTAAGACCTTGTGTGGAGTCGGTGCGGGAACCTGAGGATTCCTCTCCAGTGCTGACATGGATCTTGGGGTACTTCTGGAGTCTCCCCATGGAGTCAGTCCTCGTCTCGTTTGGGTGCATGCACGTGCGCTTTCCTCCCGAGCTGTAGCAGCAGTGTCACTCTTCCCTACGCGTGTGGATCAAGGGATCTGTGGCTTTCCCTCCTCGAGGCTTTCCCACGAGGCTTTGAGGCACAGGGGCTCCAACGTGCCATCGCGGTGTGAGTCCATCCTCGGCTTGAAAGTCGACTCAGTGCAGGGAAAACAGGTTTCCCTGGAATGGACTGAAACATCTGGGGGACTCTGGGAATGGGGCCTGATACTGGAGTTCCTCTCGCCTTTCCTGTGGAGAGCGCCTACTCTTGAGATGAGACGGGAACGCTAGGAATTCTTTCCCGACCACGCAGGGAAAGGATCCCTCCTCTCGAGCTAGGAGGCGGAAGCGGGGCTCCTCTTTATGTGGGGGGACAATCGTGCTTCCTCTTGAGTGGAAACGGGTATGTCGGGGAACTTCTTGAGTTGCAGAAAGAGTGTGAAAGACCCTTTGGAACTTCCAGAGTTAGGTGTGATTAGCCTCGAGGACGTCTCAGCAGAAATGGGCCTCATCTCCCCGGGAAGGGAGAACCTCCTGGATTTTCTCGAGTTGCGGCAGGCGCTCTCGGACTTACGACGGGCTCCTCAGGGACCAGCTCTGGTGGCCTCAGGAAAGTCCAATCCCCATGCTAGTTGCTCGGGGCCTTTCGGGATTCCTCTCCCATCGATTCCCAGGCCTAAGACCTTCTGCGGTGTCGGTGCGCGGAACCTGAGGATTCCTCTCCAGTGCTGACATGGATCTTGGGGTACTTCTGGAATAGCCCAGGGGAGTCAGTCCTCGTCTTGAGTGGGGGCATGCACGTGTGCTTTCCTCCGAGCTGTATCAGCAGTGTCACACTTCCCTTCCCGTGGATCAAGGAATCTGTGGCTTTCCCTCGAGGCTTTCCCAGCAGTCTTTCCCCAAGAGGCTTTCCCACAGGGCTGTCCTACGTGCCACCGTGGTGTGATTCGATCCTCGGCTTGAAAGTCGAGGCAGTGCAGGGAAAACAGGTTTCCCTGGAATGGACTGAGACATCTGCGGGACTCTGGGAATGGTGGCACGACCCTTGAGTCCCTCTCGCCTTTCAGGTGGAGAGCGCCTCCTCTTGAGATGCAATGGGAACGCCGGGAATTCTTTCTCGACCCTGCAGGGAAAGGATCCACCTCTCGAGCTAGGAGGCGGCAACGGGGCTCCTCTGGATG
>NW_017198035.1:0-7840 GCF_001704415.2 Capra hircus
ATCAAGGGATCTGTGGCTTTCCCTCGAGGCTTTCCCTGAAGGCTTTTCACGAGGCTTTCCCACAAGGCTGTCCCACGTGCCACCGTGGTGTGAGTCGATCCTCGCTTGAAAGTCGAGACAGTGCAGAGAAAACAGGTTTCCCTGGAATGGACTGAGACATCTGGGGGACTCAGGGAATGGTGGCACGACCTGGAGTTCCTCTCGCCTTTCCAGTGGAGAGCGCATCCACTTGAGATGCGACGGGAATGCCGGGAATTCTTTCCCGACCACGCAGGGAAAGGATCCCTCCCTCGAGCTAGGGGCGGAAACGGGGCTCCTCTGGATATGTGGCGGGACTCTCGTCCTTCCTCTGGAGTGGAGACGAGTATGTCGGGGAACTTCTTGAGTTGCAGCAAGGGTGTGAAGGACCCTTTGGAAGTTCCAGATGTTAGATGTGATTAGCCTCGAGACGCCTCAGCGGAAAATGGGCCTCATCTCGCCTGGAGGGGAGAACCTCCTAGATTTTCTCGAGTTGCGGCATGTGCTCTCGACTTACGACGGGGATCTCAGGGACCCGCTCTGGTGGCCTCAGGAAAGGCCAGTCCCCATGCGAGTTGCTCGCGGGGCCTCTCGGGATTCCTCTCCCGTTGAAGCTGGGTCCTAAGACCTTGTGTGGAGTCAGTGCCGGAACCTGAGGATTCCTCTCCAGTGCCGACATGGATCTTGGGGTACTTCTGGAGTCTCCCCAGGGGAGTCAGACCTCGTCTCGACTGAGGGCAATGCTCGGGCGCTTTCCTCCCGAGCTGTAGCAGCAGTGTCACGCTTCCCTTCGCGTGGATCAAGGGATCTGTGTCTTTCCCTCGAGGCTTTCCCACGAAGCTTTCCCACGAGGCTTTCCCTCAGGGCTGTCCCACGTGACACCGTGGTGTGAGTCGATCCTCGGCTTGAAAGTCGAGGCAGTGCAGGGAAAACAGGTTTCCCTGGAATGGACTGAGACATCTGGGGACTCTGGGAATGTGGCACGACCCTGGTTTTCCTCTCGCCTTTCCTGTGGGAGCGCCTCCTCTTGAGATGCGACTAGAACGCCGGGAATTCTTTGCCGAACACGCAGGGAAATGATCCCTCCTCTCGAGCTAGGAGGCGGAAACGGGGCTCCTCTGGATGTGGGCGGGACTCTCGTGCTTCTCTCGAGTGGAGACGGGTATGTCGGGGCAACTTCTTGAGTTGCAGAAGGTTGTGAAGGACCCTTTGGAAGTTCCAGAGGTTAGGTCTGATTAGCCTCGAGACGCCTCAGCACAAATGGGTCTCATCTCGCCTGGAGGGGAGAACCTCCTGGATTTTCTCGAGATGCAGTAGGTGCTGTCGACTTACGACGGCGACCTCAGGGACCCGCTCTGGTGGCCTCATGAAAGGCCAGTCCCCATGCGAGTTGTTCGGGGACACTCAGGATTCCTCTCCCATCGATGCCCGGGCCTAAGATCTTGTGTAGAGTCGGTGCCGGAACCTGAGGATTCCTCTCCAGTGCTGACATGGATCTTGGGGTACTTCTGGAGTCTCTCCAGGGGAGTCAGTCCTCGTCTCGAGTGGGGGCATGCACGTGCGCTTTCCTCCCGAGCTGTAGCAGCAGTGTCGCACTTCCCTTCGCGTGGATCAAGGGATCTGTGGCTTTCCCTCGAGGCTTTCCGACGAGGCTTTTCCACGAGGCTTTCCCACAGGGCTGTCCCTCTTGCCACCGTGGTGTGAGTCGATCCTCAGCTTGAAAAGTCGAGGCTGTGCAGGGAAAACACGTTTCCCTGGAATGGACTGAGACATCTGGGGACTCTGGAATGGTGGCACGACCCTGGAGTTCCTCTCGCCTTTCCTGCGGAGAGCGCCTCTTCTTGGGATGCGACGGGAATACCGGGAATTTTTTCCCTACACGCAGGGACAGGATCCCTCCTCTCGAGCTATGAGGCGGAAACGGGGCACCTCTGGATATGGCGGAACTATGGTGCTTCCTCTCGAGTGGAGTCGGGTATGTCGGTGAACTTCTTGAGTTGCAGCAAGGGTGTGAAGGACCCTTTGGAAGTTCCAGAGGTTTAGGTGTGATTAGCCTCGAGACGCCTTAGCGGAAATGGGCCTCATCTCGCCTGCAGGGGAGAACCTCCTGGATTTTCTCGAGTTGCGGCAGGTGCTCTCGACTTACGACGGGGACCTCAGGGACCCGCTCTCGTGGCCTCAGTAAAGGCAAGTCCCCATGCGAGTTGCACGGGGGCCACTCGGGATTCCTCTCCCGTCGATGCCGGGGACTAAGACCTTGTGTGGAGTCGGTGCCGGAACCTGAGGTTTCCTCTCCAGTGCTGATATGGATCTTGGGGTACGTCTGGAGTCTCCCAAGGGGAGTCAGTCCTCGTCTCTAGTGGGGGCCTGCACGTGCGCTTTCCTCTCGAGCTGTAGCAGCAGTGTCACTCTTCCCTTCGCATATATCAAGGAGATCTGTGGCTTTCCCTCGAGGCTTTCCCACGAGGCGTTCCCACGAAGGCTTTCCCACAGGGCTATCCCACGTGCCACCGTCGTGTGAGTCGATCCTCGGCTTGAAAGTCGAGGCAGTGCAGGGAAAACAGGTTTCCCTGGAATGGACTGAGACATCTGGGGGACTCTGGGAATGGTGGCACGACCCTGGAGGTCCTCTTGCCTTTCCTGTGGAGAGCGCCTCCTCTTGAGATGCGAAGGAACGCCGGAATTCTTTCCCGACCACGCAGGGACAGGATCATTTCTCTCGAGCAAGAGTAGGAAACGGGGCTCCTCTGGATGTGGGCAGAACTCTCGTGCTTCCTCTCGAGTGGAGACGGGTATGTCAGGGAACTTCTTGAGTTGCAGGAAGGGTGTGAAGGACCCTTTGGAAGTTCCAGATGTTAGGTGTGATTAGACTCTAGACGCCTGAGCGGAAATGGGCCTCAATCTCGCCTGGAGGGGAGAACCTCCTGGATTTTCTCGAGTTGCGGCAGGTGCTCTCGACTTACGTACGGGGACCTGCAGGGACCCGCTCTGGTGGACTCAGGAAAGGCCAGTCCCCATGCAGAGTTGTTCGGGGCCTCATCAGGATTCCTCTCCCTCGATGCAGGGGCATAAGATCTTGTGTGGAGTCGGTGCCGGAACCTGAGCATTCCTCTCCAGTGCTGACATGGATCTTGGGGTACTTCTGGAGTCTCCCCAGGGGAGTCAGTGCTCGTCTCTAGTGGGGCATGCATCGTGCGCTTTCCTCCCGAGCTGTAGCAGCAGTGTCACACTTCCCTTCGCGTGGATCAAGGGATCTGTGGGCTTCCCTCGAGGCTTTCCCGTATGAGGCTTTCCCATCGAGGCTTTCCTCGACAGGGCTGTCCCACGAGCCACCGTTGGTGTGAGTCGATCCTCGGCTTGCAAGTCGAGGGCAGTGCAGGGAAAGCAGGTTTCCCTGGAATGGACTGAGATCATCTGGGGGACTCAGGGAATGGTGGCACGACCCTGGAGTTCTCTCTGCCTTTCCTGTGGAGAGCGCCTCCTCTTGAGATGCGACGGGAAACGCCGGGAATTCTTTCCCGATCATGCAGGGAAAGGATCCCTCCTCTCGAGCTAGGAGGCGGAACGGGGCTCCTCTGGATGTGGGCGGGACTCTCGTGCTTCCTCTCGAGTGGACACTGGTTATGTCGGGGAACTTCTTGAGTTGCAGCATGGTTGTGAGGACCCTTTGGAAGTTCCAGAGGTTAGGTGTGATTGGCCTCGAGACGCCTCAGCGGAAATGGGCCTCATCTCGCCTGGAGGGGAGATACCTCCTGGATTTTCTCGAGTTGCAGCAGGTGCTCTTGACTTTCGACGGGGACCTCAGGGACACCGCTCTGGTGGCCTCAGGAAAGGCCAGTCCCCCAAGCGATTTCCTCAGGGACCTCTCGGATTCCTCTCCCGTCGATGCCAGGGGCCTAAGATCTTGTGTGGCAGTCAGGTCGTGGCAACCTGAGGATTCCTCTCCAGTGCTGACATGGATCTTGGGGTTACCTCTGGAGTCTCCCCAGGGGAGTCAGTCCTCGTCTCGATGGGGATGCACGTGCGCTTTCCTCCCGAGCTGTAGCAGCAGAGTCGCGCTTGCCTTCCCCGTGGATCAAGGGATCTGTGGCTTTCCCCCGAGGCTTTCCCACAGGCTGTCCAGTCACCGTGGTGTGAGTCGATCCTCGGCTTGAAAGTAGAGGCAGTGCAGGAAAACAGGTTTCCCTGGAATGGACTGAGACATCTGGGGGACTCTGGAATGGTGGCACGACCTGGAGTTCCTCTCGCCTTTCCTGTGGAGAGCGCCTCCTCTTGAGATGCGACGGGAACGCCGGGAATTCTTTCCCCACCACGCAGGGAAAGGATCCCTCCTCTCGAGCTAGGAGTCGGAAAACGGGGCCTCTGGATGTGGGCGGGACTCTCGTGCTTCCTCTCGAGTGGAGACGGGTATGTCGGGGAACTTCATGAGTTGCAGCAAGGGTGTGAAGGACCCTTTGGAAGTTCCAGATTTTAGGTGTGATTAGCCTAGAGACGCCTCAGCGGAAATGGGCCTCATCTCGCCTGAGGGGAGAACCTCCTGTATTTTCTCGAGTTGCGGCAGGTGCTCTCGACTTACGACGGGGACTTCCGGGACCAGCTCTGGTGGCCTCAGGAAAGGCCAGTCCCCATGCGAGTTGCTCGGGGGCCTCCCGGGATTCCGCACCGTCGATGCCGGGGATAAGACCTTGTGCGGAGTCGGTGCGGGAACCTGAGGATTCCTCTCCGTGCCGACATGGATCCTGGGGTACTTCTGGAGTCTCCCCAGGGGAGTCAGTCCTCGTCGCGAGTGGGGGCATGCACGTGCGCTTTCCTCCCGAGCTATAGCGAAGTGTCACGCTTCCCTTCGCATGGAACAAGTTGGCTTTCGCTTTTTCCACGAGGCTTTCCACGAGGCGTTTCCCACGAGCGTTTCCCACAGGGCTGTCCCACGTGCCACAGTGGTGTAAGTCGATCCTCGGCTTGAAAGTCGAGGCAGTGCAGGGAAAACAGGTTTCCCTGGAATGGACTGAGACATCTGGGGGACTCTGGGAATGGTGGCACGATCCTGGAGTTCCTCTCGCCTTTCCTGTGGAGAGCGCCTTCTCTTGAGATGCGACGGGAACGCGGGAAATTCTTTCCCCACGCAGGGAAAGGATCCCTCCTCTCGAGCTAGGAGGCGGAAACGGGTCTCCTCTGGATATTGGCGGAACTCTCGTGCTTCCTCTCGAGTGGAGACGGGTATGTCGGGGAACTTCTTGAGTTGCAGCAAGGGTGTGAAGGACCCTTTGGAAGTTCCAGAGTTAGGTGTGATTAGCCACGAGACGCCTCAGCACAAATGGGCCCAATCTCGCCTGGAGGGGAGAACCTCCTCGATTTTCTCGAGTTGCGGAGGGGTTCTCGACTTTCGACGGGACCTCAGGGACCCGCTCTGATGGCCTCAGGAAAGGCCAGTCCCCATGCGTTGCTCGGGGGCCTCTCGGGATTCCTCTCCCGTCGATGCCGGGGCCTAAGATCTTGTGTGGAGTCGGTGCCGGAACCTGAGCATTCCTCTCCAGTGCTGAGATGGATCTTGGGGTAGTTCTGGAGTCACCCAGGGGAGTCAGTCCTCGTCTCGAGTGGGGGCATGCACGTGCGCTTTCCTTCCGAGCTGTAGCAACAGTGTCGCGCTTCCCTTCGCGTGGATCAAGGGATCTGTGGCGTTCCCTCGAGGCTTACCCTAGAGGCTTTCCACAAGGCTTTCCCACAGGGCTGTCCACGTGCCACCGTTGTGTGAGTTGATCCTCGGCTTGAAAGTCAGGGCAGTGCAGGGAAACAGGTTTCCCTGGAATGGACTGAGACATCTGGGGGACTCTGGGAATGGTGGCAGGACCCTGGAGTTCTTCTTGCCTTTCCTGTGGAGATCGCCTCCTCTTGAGATGCGACGGGAACGCCGGGAATTCTTTCCAAACCACGCAGGGAAAGGATCCCTCCTCTCGAGCTAGGAGGCGGAATCGGGGCTCCTCTGGATATGGGCGGGACTCTCGTGCTTCCTCTCGAGCGGAGACGGGTATATCGGGGAACTTCTTGAGTTGCAGCAAGGGTGTGAAGGACCCTTTGGAAGTTCCACAGGTTAGTTGTGATTAGCCTCGGACGCCTCAGTGGAAATGGGCCTCATCTCGCATGGACGGCAGATTCCTGGATTTTCTCGAGTTTTGGAAGTGCTCTCGACTTACGATGGGGGGACCCGCTCTGGTGGCCTCAGGAAAGGTCCAGTCCCCATGCGAGTTGCTCGGGGCCTCTCGGGATTCCTCTCCCTTCGATGCCGGGGACTAACACCTTTGTGTGGAGTCAGTACCGGAACCTGAGGATTCCTCTCCAGTGCTGTCATGGATCTTGGGTACTTCTGGAGTCTCCCCAGGTGAGTCAGTCCACGTCTCGAGTGGGGGCATACAGGTGCGCTTTCCTCCTGAGCTGTAGCAGCAGTGTCACTCTTCCTTCGCGTGGATCAAATGATCTGTGGCTTTCCCTCGAGGCTTTCCCACAGGGCTGTCCGACGTGCCACCGTGTTGTGAGTCGATCCTCGGCTTGAAATTCGAGGCAGTGCAGGGAAAACAGGTTTCCCTGGAATGGACTGAGTCATCTGGGGGACTCTGGGAATGGTGGCACGACCCTGGAGTTCCTCTCGCCTTTCCTGTGGAGAGCGCATCCTCTTGAGATGCGACGGGAACGCGGGAACCCGACACGCAGGAAAGGATCCCTCCTATCGAGGTATGAGGCGGAAACGGGTTCCTCTGGATGTGGGCGGGACTCGTGCTTCCTTTCCAGTGGAGACGGGTATGTCGGGAAACTTCTTGAGTTGCAGCAAGGGTGTGAAGGACCTTTGGAAGTTCTAGAGGCTCGGTGTTATTAGCCTCGAGACGCCTCAACAGAAATGGGCCTCATCTCGCCTGGAGGGGGAACCTCCTGGATTTTCTCGAGATGCGGCAGGTGCTCTCGACTTAAGACGGGGACCTCAGGACGCATTCTGGTGGCCTCAGGAAAGGCCATTCCCCATGCGAGTTTCTCCGGGGGCATCACGGGATTCCTGTCCAGTCGATGCCGGGGCCTAGACCTTGTGTGTAGTCGGTGCCTGCTCCTGAGGCTTCCTCTCCAGTACTGACATGAACCTTGGGATACTTCTGGAGTCTCCCCAGGGGAGTCGGTCCTTGTCTCGAGTGGGGGCTTGCACGTGCGCTTTCCTCCCGAGCTGCAGCATCAGTGTCACGCTTCCATTCGCGGGATCAAGAGATCAGTGGCTTTCCTTCAGGCTTTCCCACGAGGCTTTCCCATGAGGCTTTCCCCATGGCTGTCCCACGTGCCACGTGTGGGTGAGTCGATCCTCGCTTGAAAGTCGAGGCAGTGCAGGGAAAACAGGTTTCCCTGGAATGGACTGAGACATCTGGGGACTCGGGAATGGTGGCACGACCCTGGAGTTCCTTCTCTTTCCTGTGGAGAGCGCTGCTCATGATTGCGACGGGAACGCCGGAATTCTTTCCCGAACACGCAGTGAAAAGGATCCTTCTCTCGAGCTAGGAGGCGGAAACGGGGCTCCTCTGGATGAGGGCGGGTCTCTCGTGCTTCCTGTCGAGTGGAGACGGGTATGTCGGGGAACTTCTTGAGTTGCAGCAAGGGTGTGAAGGACCCTTTGGAAGTTCCAGAGGTTAGGTGTGATTAGCCTCGAGACGCCTCAGCGTAATGGGCCTCATCTCGCTGGAGGGGAGAACCTCCTGGATTTTCTCGAGTTGCAGCAGGTGCTCTCGACTTACGACGGGGACCTCAGGGACCGCTGTGGCTGGCCTCAGGAAGGCCAGGCCCATGCGAGTAG
>NW_017198036.1:0-30312 GCF_001704415.2 Capra hircus
ACCGTGAATTTCACCCCACTGATGCCATATCATGCTCACGAACACAAATTATATGGATGTTGAAGAATAAATCACATTCTTACTCTTAATCCGCTACTCTCACCACAAACATCACTACCGTATCGACAATCCTTAATAAAATCACAATAACTATCCTAAACCACACAAGTCCATAACGCCAATACAACAACCTCCCAACACATCCATTGAGTGGCTCATTCATCCCTTCATCATATGACAGACGCAACCTAAGAGCATATCAAATATCCCCACCACCAAATCACCTGCCTTACAGAATTTAATATTAAATAAATCAAAATCTTTAAAAAAAGGTAAAAACTGGAGTTGGCTATGGACTAACCACAACCATGAAATGTAAACATATACAGTTTTAGGAATACGGACTCTATCCACACTAAATTTTCAAGCTTATTTCTTCGCGGTACGCTAAAATGACCTCCAGCCTCGAAAAAAAAATGCTATAACGTCTTGCCTTCTGTTCGGCGTGTCATACCCTCTGCTATCATTCATTATAAATAAAACAACTTCACATAAAGATAAAACCTCATAATGTATATATTACTAAAAACATAAACCTTCAGTGACCAGCCACAGATAATTATGATGCTAAAACAAAATACCAACAAACAACAGAAGAAATCAAATAACAGAAGGCAATAAATGATACATAACATGAATGGCACCATACAATGATCTTATTAGCCTGAGCACTTAACCACTACTTTCCATACTCAGGTGCAGAACGTGAAGAGTTGAACCGCTGAATTCCGAGATCCCATAAATATCAATGACGTCAAATATGACAGAAGCGCTCTTGCCGCAAGCTCGCCTATGGCTAGTATGCCATATTATCTTTACTGAAGTGCTACAAGGAAGACTTCAGCGCACAACAGAAACGCGGCCATAAACATCTGCAACTATGTAGCTACATAGACAGCATTGCCTTCTATGATACTTGTGAAGGATAAACACGACACATACTGATGCTTCTCAGCATGTAACGGACAAGCGGATTGGATACAGGACGCTATGCTCGGCAGGACATTTGCTGCCATATATCCTCGAATTTCATAGAACCACACTCCGCAGGAAGGAAACATCGCCTTCCATGACAGCATAGATGCACAAACATCCGCCCTCTCTACGAGACAGGGGCGCCGGGCTCCTCCTACGCAGGTCATAATATTCAGGGGCTTGCTTCCCCTAGAGTTGGGGACTAGTGGGACAGAGCAACCCGACCCACGCAGATCAGAGCCCCAAACACACTGCACATGTCTTGCTAGAGATAACTGCCAGCCATCACAAGATTGTCAAAGACAAGGCCAGACGAAAGAGACAAGTGCGCTAGGTGACACATACAAATCTACGTAACGGTCATCCGTCAATATGACACTTCTCCTGGGCCACCCAACGAAATCAGTCTCACACGTGTGTGCGCAGGCTATCGAACCCAGCACACAACCAGCCCAAGGAGACTGGGAGCCACGGTGCTTCACTCGTGTGAGCGCAGGAAACCATTCACTGAAGGAAGCGCCACAAGTCAACAGCCGCTGGAGGAGCCATACCAGTCTAGCACTATGACTATCCTCACTGACAGAAATTTCAAATGCAATAGGACGACATCCTTGGCCACATAGTGCAAACCCACAACATCCTAACGCTCTCCATTCAAAAAGGAGGATACTTGACCAAACGTGAGCAAATCAGTGAACATGCAAGGATATGGAGCTGAATAGGCAAAGAAAAGGCAACAGATGGACAAGACTCCCCTAACCTCGGCTCCTGTTGCCATATGGACATCCTATCCAATCAGGAGAAGGGCAGCTCGCTAAAAGCAAGGCAAGAATCTGGCAAGGTAGCCACGGCAGACGCAGCCGTCCCCACAAAGAGAAAAGGCAGACACATACAAAGAACAACCATACTGACCAAAATCGGAGGACTATACATGAGGCAAAAGAGCCCATACGAACTCAATAGCCCAAAAGACGTCTGGATAGTGACCGCAACCATATCAGACCGTGCAAGCCAGAGGCTTATCAACTATGACGGGAGCTGGAGCTGCATCCTCCATTCCCCCCTAGGAGGCCGTCGCTTCCCTGCTGGCTGTGTACTCAAGCTATCAGAGCGGAAAAATAAAGGAGCCGTCAGCCGGCTCCTCACACGCACGAATACTTGCATCACGAGGAGACTGCTATCACACTGAAGATATGGGGCAGTGGGCAGGAAACCGCAAGACCACCAGAAAGAGAATCAACGATGAATAAGCACACAACAACACACAACTGACACCTGTCTTCTGCGGGGCGGACAAAGTGCTCGGGATCCTACACGTACATGTACATAACACCTAAATAATTCTGAGTCGCCCAAACAAGGAATCAGCTCTAGCCGCTGTGTGCGCGGGCATGACACAACCCCAGCCAGGGCCACTGAGGAGCCTGGAGTAGCTTCTACTGGTGACATACGGCAGCACTGAATTATCAATAACAGGGCGCCCCATAAGAAACGCTGCGCAGAGACAGCCGATGCAGAATGATCTAGCCATTCCTTCCCTCCCTGACAGAGGCTCATCACATAGCAATGAGCCTCAATGCAAGTGTTGCACAACCAACCAAAGCCACACTATATAAGCCATCCCAAACGAACAATACGCCATTGCCTCTATGTGCCAAAATAGGCCAACGGCAGGATTGGAGCTGAGGCAAGGAAGGCACCAGTGGCGTCTCAGGCTCGCTCAGACAGCTCCTTCCTGGGAGCCTAAAAGCAAGGCAAGTGGCAACGGCGAAGCCCGCAAAGAGCAGTACCTTGCGCAGAAACTCTGCCCAGATCGGGGTCTGAGCAGCTAGAGCTCTGCCGTAGCTGGAGGCCACTTAGCTCCGTGCAAGCAGGCTTTCCTCTTGACTGGGCTCGGCTGCCTCCTCTTCTCCAAGGAGGCTCGCATACTCGCTGGCTGTGCCTCGCTCTATCAGGCGGGCGCGCAAGGGCTCCTCCAGAGGTCTGCCCTCAGGGGCTGCTTCCCTGTGTTGAGGCTGTGGAGCGAGGAACCCAGAACACGCAGGATAAGGCCCCACCACCACTTGCACATGTCTCTGCTGGGGAGAGAGTGCTAAAACTACGTCTCTCACACACTTTCTAGGCACCCACGGAGTCAGCTCTCTGGAGTGTGGGGATGCAAAACCAAGCCAGGGGCCCTTGGAACCTGGTGCTCTCCGCCTGTGCGGAGCTTTGTCTGGGCGCCAACAGAACCGCTGAAGCTCAGATCCATAGCCTGATTTGCCCGCAAATTTTTTCCCTTGCAGAGCTGTATCAGTGCATGGTAGCCCTTGAGCAGCCTGTGCACATCAAAAACAACCAACCCAACACTAAAGCATCCTCAAGACGCTTCTGGAGACCCTAAGTAGCACAAAGGCTCAAGTGACAGGGTATTGAGCTGAAGCGCGAGGAAGAAGGCGCACAGTAGAGCGTATCCGAAAGCCATCACACAAACCATAAGCCTCCTTTCCTTAGGCGGAGGGGAGCCGATTAGACAAGCAAGGCAACAGTCTTGCAGACAGCAAAGCGCTCGCCTACAACTGGCAGGAGCATGCTTCGGTGCCAGAACTCTGCCAGATCGTAGACCTCTGACAAGAGCTACGAGAACGTGACCGTAAACTAGGAGTATCGCACTTAGCTTATCAGTGTAAGCAGGGATTCAGCTTGACGGGCTGCTGCCTCCTCTTCCCCGAGGAGGCTCGCTTCCCTGCTGGCTGTGCACTCGCCTATCAGGCGGGGGCGCAGGGCTCCTCCAGCAGGTCTTGCCTCAGGGGCTGCTTCCCCTGAGTTGGGGCTGTGGGCAGGAACCCAGACACGCAGGATCAGGCCCCAAACACCTGCACATGTCTCTGCTGGGAGGAGAGTGCTAGGGAACCTACGTCTGTCATACACTTTCTGGGCACCCAAGGAATCAGCCTCCGTGTGTGCGGGGCTGAAAACCCCAGCCAGGGGGCCCTGGAGCCTGGTGCTCTCCGTGCGGCGCTGATTCTAGGCGGCCTAGAAACCGCTGGAGGAGCCCTGCAGTTGCCCTTCCCTTCCCTCTGACAGAGCTCTCACTGCTGGAAGCCCTTGGCAGTGTGCAACCCACCACCCCCTAAGCCTCCCCAACGACGCCTGGCACCTAATGTGCAAAGGCAAGGCAGGATTGGAGCTGAGGCAAGGAAGGCACCAGTGGCGTCTCCCAGGCTCGCTCAGACAGCTCCTTCCTGGGGAGGGAGCCTAAAAAGCAAGGCAAGTCTGGGCAAGGCGAGCCCCGGCCGAGCAGCCTCGCGCCAGAAACTCTGCCAGATCGGGGCTCTGAGCAGAGCTAGAGCTCTGCCGTACTGGAGGCCCACTTAGCTCCGTGCAAGCAGGGCTTTCCTCTTGACTGGGCTCGGCTGCCTCCTCTTCTCCCGAGGAGGCTCGCTACACTGCTGGCTGTGCTCTCGCCTATCAGGCGGGCGCGCAGGGCTCCTCCAGCAGGTCTTGCCTCAGGGGCTGCTTCCCCTGAGTTGGGCTGTGGGCGGGAAACCCAGACACGCAGGATAAGGCCCCAACCACCTGCACATGTCTCTGCTGGGGAGGAGAGTGCTAGGGAACCTACGTCTCTCACACACTTTCTAGGCACCCAACGGATCAGCCTCCGGGAGTGTGGGGATGAAAACCCCAGCCAGGGGCCCTTGGAACCTGGTGCTCTCCGTGCGGAGCTTTGTCTGGCGGCCAAGCAACCGCTGGAGGAGCCCCTGCTGTTGCCCTTCCGCTTCCCTCTGACAGAGCTTTCACTGCTGGAGCCCTTGGCAGTGTGCAAACCCACCAGCCCCCTAAGCCTCCTCAAGGACGGACTTGGGACCTAAGTGCAAAGGCAAGGCAGGGATTAGGAGCTGAAGGCCAGGAAGGCGCCAGTGCGATTCCGCAGGCTCACACATGCCTGCTCCTTCCTGGGGAGGCGAGCCTTAAAAGCAAGGCAAGTCTGCGGCAAGGCTCAGCCCTACGGCAGAGCAGTCCTTGGCTGCCAGGAACTCTGCCAGATCGGGGCCTCTGAACAGAGCTAGAGCATCTGCCCGTACTGGAGGTCGCACTTAGCTTCGTGTAAGCAGGGATTTCAGCTTGACGGGGACTTGGCTGCCTCCTCTTCCCCCGAGGAGGCTCGCTTCCCTGCTGGCTGTGCACTCGCCTATCAGGCGGGGGCGCAGGGCTCCTCCAGCAGGTCTTGCCTCAGGGGCTGCTTCCCCTGAGTTGGGGCTGTGGGCAGGAACCCAGACACGCAGGATCAGGCCCCAAACACCTGCACATGTCTCTGCTGGGGAGGAGAGTGCTAGGGAACCTACGTCTGTCATACACTTTCTGGGCACCCAAGGAATCAGCCTCCGTGTGTGCGGGGCTGAAAACCCCAGCCAGGGGACCTGGGAGCCTGGTGCTCTCCGGTGTGGCGCTGAATCTGGGCGGCCAAGCAACCGCTGGAGGAGCCCTGCAGTTGCCCTTCCCTTCCCTCTGACAGAATTCTCACTGCTGGAGCCCTTGGCAGTGTGCAACCCACCAGCCCCTAAGCTCTCCTCAAGGAGGACTGGGACCTAAGTGCAAAGGCAAGGCAGGATTGGAGCTGAGGCAAGAAAGGCGCCAGTGGCGACTCCCAGGCTCCTGCTGCCTGCTCCTTCCTGGGAGAGGCAGCCTAAAAGCAAGGCAAGTCTGGGCAAGGCTAGCCCCCGCCAGAGCAGCCTCGCGCCAGGAACTCTGCCAGATCGGGGCTCTGAGCAGAGCTAGAGCTCTGCCGTACTGGAGGCGCACTTAGCTCCGTGCAAGCAGGGCTTTCAACTTGACGGGGCTGGGCTGCCTCCTCTTCCCCCGAGGAGGCTCGCTTCCCTGCTGGCTGTGCACTCGCCTATCAGGCGGGGGCGCAGGGCTCCTCCAGCAGGTCTTGCCTCAGGGGCTGCTTCCCCTGAGTTGGGGCTGTGGGCAGGAACCCAGACACGCAGGATCAGGCCCCAACCACCTGCACATGTCTCTGCTGGGGAGGAGAGTGCTAGGGAACCTACGTCTGTCATACACTTTCTGGGCACCCAAGGAATCAGCCTCCGTGTGTGCGGGGCTGAAAACCCCAGCCAGGGCCCTGGGAGCCTGGTGCTCTCCGTGTGCGCGCTGATTCTGGGCGGCCAAGAACCGCTGGAGGAGCCCTGCAGTTGCCCTTCCCTTCCCTCTGACAGAGCTTCTCACTGCTGGAGCCCTTGGCAGTGTGCAACCCACCAGCCCCTAAGCCCTCCTCAAGGACGCTGGCACCTAAGTGCAAAGGCAAGGCAGGATTGGAGCTGAGGCAAGGAAGGCGCCAGTGGCGTCTCCCAGGCTCCTGCTAGCCTGCTCCTTCCTGGGAGAGGCAGCCTAAAAGCAAGGCAAGTCTGGGCAAGGCTAGCCCCCGGCAGAGCAGCCTCGCGCCAGGAACTCTGCCAGATCGGGGCTCTGAGCAGAGCTAGAGCTCTGCCGTACTGGAGGCGCACTTAGCTCCGTGCAAGCAGGGCTTTCAACTTGACGGGGCTGGGCTGCCTCCTCTTCCCCCGAGGAGGCTCGCTTCCCTGCTGGCTGTGCACTCGCCTATCAGGCGGGGGCGCAGGGCTCCTCCAGCAGGTCTTGCCTCAGGGGCTGCTTCCCCTGAGTTGGGGCTGTGGGCAGGAACCCAGACACGCAGGATCAGGCCCCAAACACCTGCACATGTCTCTGCTGGGGAGGAGAGTGCTAGGGAACCTACGTCTGTCATACACTTTCTGGGCACCCAAGGAATCAGCCTCCGTGTGTGCGGGGCTGAAAACCCCAGCCAGGGGCCCTGGGAGCCTGGTGCTCTCGGTGCGGCGCTGATTCTAGGCGGCCTAGAAACCGCTGGAGGAGCCCTGCAGTTGCCCTTCCCTTCCCTCTGACAGAGCTCTCACTGCTGAAGCCCTTGGCAGTGTGCAACCCACCACCCCCTAAGCCCTCCCCAACGACGCCTGGCACCTATGTGCAAAGGCAAGGCAGGATTGGAGCTGAGGCAAGGAAGGCACCAGTGGCGTCTCCCAGGCTCGCTCAGACAGCTCCTTCCTGGGGAGGGAGCCTAAAAGCAAGGCAAGTCTGGGCAAGGCGAGCCCCCGGCCGAGCAGCCTCGCGCCAGAAACTCTGCCAGATCGGGGCTCTGAGCAGAGCTAGAGCTCTGCCGTACTGGAGGCCCACTTAGCTCCGTGCAAGCAGGGCTTTCCTCTTGACTGGGCTCGGCTGCCTCCTCTTCTCCCGAGGAGGCTCGCTACACTGCTGGCTGTGCTCTCGCCTATCAGGCGGGCGCGCAGGGCTCCTCCAGCAGGTCTTGCCTCAGGGGCTGCTTCCCCTGAGTTGAGGCTGTGGGCGGGAACCCAGACACGCAGGATAAGGCCCCAACCACCTGCACATGTCTCTGCTGGGGAGGAGAGTGCTAGGGAACCTACGTCTCTCACACACTTTCTAGGCACCCACGGAGTCAGCCTCTGGGAGTGTGGGGATGCAAAACCCAGCCAGGGGCCCTTGGAACCTGGTGCTCTCCGTGCGGAGCTTTGTCTGGGCGGCCAAGGAACCGCTGAAGGAGCCCTGCTGTTGCCCTTCGCTTCCCTCTGACAGAGCTTTCACTGCTGGAGCCCTTGGCAGTGTGCAACCCACCAGCCCCTAAGCCCTCCTCAAGGACGCTTGGGACCTAAGTGCAAAGGCAAGGCAGGGGTAGAGCTGAAGCCAGGAAGGCGCCAGTGGCGTTTCCGAGCCTCACACAGCCTGCTCCTTCCTGGGGAGGGAGCCTTAAAGCAAGGCAAGTCTGCGCAAGGCTCGCCTATGGCAGAGCATCTTGGTGCCAGGAACTCTGCCAGATCGGGCCTCTGAACAGAGCTAGAGATCTGCCGTACTGGAGTCGCACTTAGCTTCGTGGTAAGCAGGGATTTCAGCTTGACGGGGACTTGCTGCCTCCTCTTCCCCCGAGGAGGCTCGCTTCCCTGCTGGCTGTGCACTCGCCTATCAGGCGGGGGCGCAGGGCTCCTCCAGCAGGTCTTGCCTCAGGGGCTGCTTCCCCTGAGTTGGGGCTGTGGGCAGGAACCCAGACACGCAGGATCAGGCCCCAAACACCTGCACATGTCTCTGCTGGGGAGGAGAGTGCTAGGGAACCTACGTCTGTCATACACTTTCTGGGCACCCAAGGAATCAGCCTCCGTGTGTGCGGGGCTGAAAACCCCAGCCAGGGGACCTGGGAGCCTGGTGCTCTCCGTGTGGCGCTGAATCTGGGCGGCCAAGCAACCGCTGGAGGAGCCCTGCAGTTGCCCTTCCCTTCCCTCTGACAGAATTCTCACTGCTGGAGCCCTTGGCAGTGTGCAACCCACCAGCCCCTAAGCTCTCCTTAAGGAGGACTGGGACCTAAGTGCAAAGGCAAGGCAGGATTGGAGCTGAGGCAAGAAAGGCGCCAGTGGCGACTCCCAGGCTCCTGCTGCCTGCTCCTTCCTGGAGAGGCAGCCTAAAAGCAAGGCAAGTCTGGGCAAGGCTAGCCCCCGGCAGAGCAGCCTCGCGCCAGGAACTCTGCCAGATCGGGGCTCTGAGCAGAGCTAGAGCTCTGCCGTACTGGAGGCGCACTTAGCTCCGTGCAAGCAGGGCTTTCAACTTGACGGGGCTGGGCTGCCTCCTCTTCCCCCGAGGAGGCTCGCTTCCCTGCTGGCTGTGCACTCGCCTATCAGGCGGGGGCGCAGGGCTCCTCCAGCAGGTCTTGCCTCAGGGGCTGCTTCCCCTGAGTTGGGGCTGTGGGCAGGAACCCAGACACGCAGGATCAGGCCCCAACCACCTGCACATGTCTCTGCTGGGGAGGAGAGTGCTAGGGAACCTACGTCTGTCATACACTTTCTGGGCACCCAAGGAATCAGCCTCCGTGTGTGCGGGGCTGAAAACCCCAGCCAGGGGCCCTGGGAGCCTGGTGCTCTCGGTGCGGCGCTGATTCTAGGCGGCCTAGAAACCGCTGGAGGAGCCCTGCAGTTGCCCTTCCCTTCCCTCTGACAGAGCTCTCACTGCTGAAGCCCTTGGCAGTGTGCAACCCACCACCCCCTAAGCCCTCCCCAACGACGCCTGGCACCTATGTGCAAAGGCAAGGCAGGATTGGAGCTGAGGCAAGGAAGGCACCAGTGGCGTCTCCCAGGCTCGCTCAGACAGCTCCTTCCTGGGGAGGGAGCCTAAAAGCAAGGCAAGTCTGGGCAAGGCGAGCCCCCGGCCGAGCAGCCTCGCGCCAGAAACTCTGCCAGATCGGGGCTCTGAGCAGAGCTAGAGCTCTGCCGTACTGGAGGCCCACTTAGCTCCGTGCAAGCAGGGCTTTCCTCTTGACTGGGCTCGGCTGCCTCCTCTTCTCCCGAGGAGGCTCGCTACACTGCTGGCTGTGCTCTCGCCTATCAGGCGGGCGCGCAGGGCTCCTCCAGCAGGTCTTGCCTCAGGGGCTGCTTCCCCTGAGTTGAGGCTGTGGGCGGGAACCCAGACACGCAGGATAAGGCCCCAACCACCTGCACATGTCTCTGCTGGGGAGGAGAGTGCTAGGGAACCTACGTCTCTCACACACTTTCTAGGCACCCACGGAGTCAGCCTCTGGGAGTGTGGGGATGCAAAACCCAGCCAGGGGCCCTTGGAACCTGGTGCTCTCCGTGCGGAGCTTTGTCTGGGCGGCCAAGGAACCGCTGAAGGAGCCCTGCTGTTGCCCTTCGCTTCCCTCTGACAGAGCTTTCACTGCTGGAGCCCTTGGCAGTGTGCAACCCACCAGCCCCTAAGCCCTCCTCAAGGACGCTTGGGACCTAAGTGCAAAGGCAAGGCAGGGGTAGAGCTGAAGCCAGGAAGGCGCCAGTGGCGTTTCCGAGCCTCACACAGCCTGCTCCTTCCTGGGGAGGGAGCCTTAAAGCAAGGCAAGTCTGCGCAAGGCTCGCCTATGGCAGAGCATCTTGGTGCCAGGAACTCTGCCAGATCGGGCCTCTGAACAGAGCTAGAGATCTGCCGTACTGGAGTCGCACTTAGCTTCGTGTAAGCAGGGATTTCAGCTTGACGGGGACTTGCTGCCTCCTCTTCCCCCGAGGAGGCTCGCTTCCCTGCTGGCTGTGCACTCGCCTATCAGGCGGGGGCGCAGGGCTCCTCCAGCAGGTCTTGCCTCAGGGGCTGCTTCCCCTGAGTTGGGGCTGTGGGCAGGAACCCAGACACGCAGGATCAGGCCCCAAACACCTGCACATGTCTCTGCTGGGGAGGAGAGTGCTAGGGAACCTACGTCTGTCATACACTTTCTGGGCACCCAAGGAATCAGCCTCCGTGTGTGCGGGGCTGAAAACCCCAGCCAGGGGACCCTGGGAGCCTGGTGCTCTCCGTGTGGCGCTGAATCTGGGCGGCCAAGCAACCGCTGGAGGAGCCCTGCAGTTGCCCTTCCCTTCCCTCTGACAGAATTCTCACTGCTGGAGCCCTTGGCAGTGTGCAACCCACCAGCCCCTAAGCTCTCCTTAAGGAGGACTGGGACCTAAGTGCAAAGGCAAGGCAGGATTGGAGCTGAGGCAAGAAAGGCGCCAGTGGCGACTCCCAGGCTCCTGCTGCCTGCTCCTTCCTGGAGAGGCAGCCTAAAAGCAAGGCAAGTCTGGGCAAGGCTAGCCCCCGGCAGAGCAGCCTCGCGCCAGGAACTCTGCCAGATCGGGGCTCTGAGCAGAGCTAGAGCTCTGCCGTACTGGAGGCGCACTTAGCTCCGTGCAAGCAGGGCTTTCAACTTGACGGGGCTGGGCTGCCTCCTCTTCCCCCGAGGAGGCTCGCTTCCCTGCTGGCTGTGCACTCGCCTATCAGGCGGGGGCGCAGGGCTCCTCCAGCAGGTCTTGCCTCAGGGGCTGCTTCCCCTGAGTTGGGGCTGTGGGCAGGAACCCAGACACGCAGGATCAGGCCCCAAACCACCTGCACATGTCTCTGCTGGGGAGGAGAGTGCTAGGGAACCTACGTCTGTCATACACTTTCTGGGCACCCAAGGAATCAGCCTCCGTGTGTGCGGGGCTGAAAACCCCAGCCAGGGGCCCTGGGAGCCTGGTGCTCTCGGTGCGGCGCTGATTCTAGGCGGCCTAGAAACCGCTGGAGGAGCCCTGCAGTTGCCCTTCCCTTCCCTCTGACAGAGCTCTCACTGCTGAAGCCCTTGGCAGTGTGCAACCCACCACCCCCTAAGCCCTCCCCAACCGACGCCTGGCACCTATGTGCAAAGGCAAGGCAGGATTGGAGCTGAGGCAAGGAAGGCACCAGTGGCGTCTCCCAGGCTCGCTCAGACAGCTCCTTCCTGGGGAGGGAGCCTAAAAGCAAGGCAAGTCTGGGCAAGGCGAGCCCCCGGCCGAGCAGCCTCGCGCCAGAAACTCTGCCAGATCGGGGCTCTGAGCAGAGCTAGAGCTCTGCCGTACTGGAGGCCCACTTAGCTCCGTGCAAGCAGGGCTTTCCTCTTGACTGGGCTCGGCTGCCTCCTCTTCTCCCGAGGAGGCTCGCTACACTGCTGGCTGTGCTCTCGCCTATCAGGCGGGCGCGCAGGGCTCCTCCAGCAGGTCTTGCCTCAGGGGCTGCTTCCCCTGAGTTGAGGCTGTGGGCGGGAACCCAGACACGCAGGATAAGGCCCCAACCACCTGCACATGTCTCTGCTGGGGAGGAGAGTGCTAGGGAACCTACGTCTCTCACACACTTTCTAGGCACCCACGGAGTCAGCCTCTGGGAGTGTGGGGATGCAAAACCCAGCCAGGGGCCCTTGGAACCTGGTGCTCTCCGTGCGGAGCTTTGTCTGGGCGGCCAAGGAACCGCTGAAGGAGCCCTGCTGTTGCCCTTCGCTTCCCTCTGACAGAGCTTTCACTGCTGGAGCCCTTGGCAGTGTGCAACCCACCAGCCCCTAAGCCCTCCTCAAGGACGCTTGGGACCTAAGTGCAAAGGCAAGGCAGGGGTAGAGCTGAAGCCAGGAAGGCGCCAGTGGCGTTTCCGAGCCTCACACAGCCTGCTCCTTCCTGGGGAGGGAGCCTTAAAGCAAGGCAAGTCTGCGCAAGGCTCGCCTATGGCAGAGCATCTTGGTGCCAGGAACTCTGCCAGATCGGGCCTCTGAACAGAGCTAGAGATCTGCCGTACTGGAGTCGCACTTAGCTTCGTGTAAGCAGGGATTTCAGCTTGACGGGGACTTGCTGCCTCCTCTTCCCCCGAGGAGGCTCGCTTCCCTGCTGGCTGTGCACTCGCCTATCAGGCGGGGGCGCAGGGCTCCTCCAGCAGGTCTTGCCTCAGGGGCTGCTTCCCCTGAGTTGGGGCTGTGGGCAGGAACCCAGACACGCAGGATCAGGCCCCAAACACCTGCACATGTCTCTGCTGGGGAGGAGAGTGCTAGGGAACCTACGTCTGTCATACACTTTCTGGGCACCCAAGGAATCAGCCTCCGTGTGTGCGGGGCTGAAAACCCCAGCCAGGGGACCTGGGAGCCTGGTGCTCTCCGTGTGGCGCTGAATCTGGGCGGCCAAGCAACCGCTGGAGGAGCCCTGCAGTTGCCCTTCCCTTCCCTCTGACAGAATTCTCACTGCTGGAGCCCTTGGCAGTGTGCAACCCACCAGCCCCTAAGCTCTCCTTAAGGAGGACTGGGACCTAAGTGCAAAGGCAAGGCAGGATTGGAGCTGAGGCAAGAAAGGCGCCAGTGGCGACTCCCAGGCTCCTGCTGCCTGCTCCTTCCTGGAGAGGCAGCCTAAAAGCAAGGCAAGTCTGGGCAAGGCTAGCCCCCGGCAGAGCAGCCTCGCGCCAGGAACTCTGCCAGATCGGGGCTCTGAGCAGAGCTAGAGCTCTGCCGTACTGGAGGCGCACTTAGCTCCGTGCAAGCAGGGCTTTCAACTTGACGGGGCTGGGCTGCCTCCTCTTCCCCCGAGGAGGCTCGCTTCCCTGCTGGCTGTGCACTCGCCTATCAGGCGGGGGCGCAGGGCTCCTCCAGCAGGTCTTGCCTCAGGGGCTGCTTCCCCTGAGTTGGGGCTGTGGGCAGGAACCCAGACACGCAGGATCAGGCCCCAAACCACCTGCACATGTCTCTGCTGGGGAGGAGAGTGCTAGGGAACCTACGTCTGTCATACACTTTCTGGGCACCCAAGGAATCAGCCTCCGTGTGTGCGGGGCTGAAAACCCCAGCCAGGGGCCCTGGGAGCCTGGTGCTCTCGGTGCGGCGCTGATTCTAGGCGGCCTAGAAACCGCTGGAGGAGCCCTGCAGTTGCCCTTCCCTTCCCTCTGACAGAGCTCTCACTGCTGAAGCCCTTGGCAGTGTGCAACCCACCACCCCCTAAGCCCTCCCCAACCGACGCCTGGCACCTATGTGCAAAGGCAAGGCAGGATTGGAGCTGAGGCAAGGAAGGCACCAGTGGCGTCTCCCAGGCTCGCTCAGACAGCTCCTTCCTGGGGAGGGAGCCTAAAAGCAAGGCAAGTCTGGGCAAGGCGAGCCCCCGGCCGAGCAGCCTCGCGCCAGAAACTCTGCCAGATCGGGGCTCTGAGCAGAGCTAGAGCTCTGCCGTACTGGAGGCCCACTTAGCTCCGTGCAAGCAGGGCTTTCCTCTTGACTGGGCTCGGCTGCCTCCTCTTCTCCCGAGGAGGCTCGCTACACTGCTGGCTGTGCTCTCGCCTATCAGGCGGGCGCGCAGGGCTCCTCCAGCAGGTCTTGCCTCAGGGGCTGCTTCCCCTGAGTTGAGGCTGTGGGCGGGAACCCAGACACGCAGGATAAGGCCCCAACCACCTGCACATGTCTCTGCTGGGGAGGAGAGTGCTAGGGAACCTACGTCTCTCACACACTTTCTAGGCACCCACGGAGTCAGCCTCTGGGAGTGTGGGGATGCAAAACCCAGCCAGGGGCCCTTGGAACCTGGTGCTCTCCGTGCGGAGCTTTGTCTGGGCGGCCAAGGAACCGCTGAAGGAGCCCTGCTGTTGCCCTTCGCTTCCCTCTGACAGAGCTTTCACTGCTGGAGCCCTTGGCAGTGTGCAACCCACCAGCCCCTAAGCCCTCCTCAAGGACGCTTGGGACCTAAGTGCAAAGGCAAGGCAGGGGTAGAGCTGAAGCCAGGAAGGCGCCAGTGGCGTTTCCGAGCCTCACACAGCCTGCTCCTTCCTGGGGAGGGAGCCTTAAAGCAAGGCAAGTCTGCGCAAGGCTCGCCTATGGCAGAGCATCTTGGTGCCAGGAACTCTGCCAGATCGGGCCTCTGAACAGAGCTAGAGATCTGCCGTACTGGAGTCGCACTTAGCTTCGTGTAAGCAGGGATTTCAGCTTGACGGGGACTTGCTGCCTCCTCTTCCCCCGAGGAGGCTCGCTTCCCTGCTGGCTGTGCACTCGCCTATCAGGCGGGGGCGCAGGGCTCCTCCAGCAGGTCTTGCCTCAGGGGCTGCTTCCCCTGAGTTGGGGCTGTGGGCAGGAACCCAGACACGCAGGATCAGGCCCCAAACACCTGCACATGTCTCTGCTGGGGAGGAGAGTGCTAGGGAACCTACGTCTGTCATACACTTTCTGGGCACCCAAGGAATCAGCCTCCGTGTGTGCGGGGCTGAAAACCCCAGCCAGGGGCCCTGGGAGCCTGGTGCTCTCCGTGTGGCGCTGAATCTGGGCGGCCAAGCAACCGCTGGAGGAGCCCTGCAGTTGCCCTTCCCTTCCCTCTGACAGAATTCTCACTGCTGGAGCCCTTGGCAGTGTGCAACCCACCAGCCCCTAAGCTCTCCTTAAGGAGGACTGGGACCTAAGTGCAAAGGCAAGGCAGGATTGGAGCTGAGGCAAGAAAGGCGCCAGTGGCGACTCCCAGGCTCCTGCTGCCTGCTCCTTCCTGGAGAGGCAGCCTAAAAGCAAGGCAAGTCTGGGCAAGGCTAGCCCCCGGCAGAGCAGCCTCGCGCCAGGAACTCTGCCAGATCGGGGCTCTGAGCAGAGCTAGAGCTCTGCCGTACTGGAGGCGCACTTAGCTCCGTGCAAGCAGGGCTTTCAACTTGACGGGGCTGGGCTGCCTCCTCTTCCCCCGAGGAGGCTCGCTTCCCTGCTGGCTGTGCACTCGCCTATCAGGCGGGGGCGCAGGGCTCCTCCAGCAGGTCTTGCCTCAGGGGCTGCTTCCCCTGAGTTGGGGCTGTGGGCAGGAACCCAGACACGCAGGATCAGGCCCCAAACCACCTGCACATGTCTCTGCTGGGGAGGAGAGTGCTAGGGAACCTACGTCTGTCATACACTTTCTGGGCACCCAAGGAATCAGCCTCCGTGTGTGCGGGGCTGAAAACCCCAGCCAGGGGCCCTGGGAGCCTGGTGCTCTCGGTGCGGCGCTGATTCTAGGCGGCCTAGAAACCGCTGGAGGAGCCCTGCAGTTGCCCTTCCCTTCCCTCTGACAGAGCTCTCACTGCTGAAGCCCTTGGCAGTGTGCAACCCACCACCCCCTAAGCCCTCCCCAACCGACGCCTGGCACCTATGTGCAAAGGCAAGGCAGGATTGGAGCTGAGGCAAGGAAGGCACCAGTGGCGTCTCCCAGGCTCGCTCAGACAGCTCCTTCCTGGGGAGGGAGCCTAAAAGCAAGGCAAGTCTGGGCAAGGCGAGCCCCCGGCCGAGCAGCCTCGCGCCAGAAACTCTGCCAGATCGGGGCTCTGAGCAGAGCTAGAGCTCTGCCGTACTGGAGGCCCACTTAGCTCCGTGCAAGCAGGGCTTTCCTCTTGACTGGGCTCGGCTGCCTCCTCTTCTCCCGAGGAGGCTCGCTACACTGCTGGCTGTGCTCTCGCCTATCAGGCGGGCGCGCAGGGCTCCTCCAGCAGGTCTTGCCTCAGGGGCTGCTTCCCCTGAGTTGAGGCTGTGGGCGGGAACCCAGACACGCAGGATAAGGCCCCAACCACCTGCACATGTCTCTGCTGGGGAGGAGAGTGCTAGGGAACCTACGTCTCTCACACACTTTCTAGGCACCCACGGAGTCAGCCTCTGGGAGTGTGGGGATGCAAAACCCAGCCAGGGGCCCTTGGAACCTGGTGCTCTCCGTGCGGAGCTTTGTCTGGGCGGCCAAGGAACCGCTGAAGGAGCCCTGCTGTTGCCCTTCGCTTCCCTCTGACAGAGCTTTCACTGCTGGAGCCCTTGGCAGTGTGCAACCCACCAGCCCCTAAGCCCTCCTCAAGGACGCTTGGGACCTAAGTGCAAAGGCAAGGCAGGGGTAGAGCTGAAGCCAGGAAGGCGCCAGTGGCGTTTCCGAGCCTCACACAGCCTGCTCCTTCCTGGGGAGGGAGCCTTAAAGCAAGGCAAGTCTGCGCAAGGCTCGCCTATGGCAGAGCATCTTGGTGCCAGGAACTCTGCCAGATCGGGCCTCTGAACAGAGCTAGAGATCTGCCGTACTGGAGTCGCACTTAGCTTCGTGTAAGCAGGGATTTCAGCTTGACGGGGACTTGCTGCCTCCTCTTCCCCCGAGGAGGCTCGCTTCCCTGCTGGCTGTGCACTCGCCTATCAGGCGGGGGCGCAGGGCTCCTCCAGCAGGTCTTGCCTCAGGGGCTGCTTCCCCTGAGTTGGGGCTGTGGGCAGGAACCCAGACACGCAGGATCAGGCCCCAAACACCTGCACATGTCTCTGCTGGGGAGGAGAGTGCTAGGGAACCTACGTCTGTCATACACTTTCTGGGCACCCAAGGAATCAGCCTCCGTGTGTGCGGGGCTGAAAACCCCAGCCAGGGGACCTGGGAGCCTGGTGCTCTCCGTGTGGCGCTGAATCTGGGCGGCCAAGCAACCGCTGGAGGAGCCCTGCAGTTGCCCTTCCCTTCCCTCTGACAGAATTCTCACTGCTGGAGCCCTTGGCAGTGTGCAACCCACCAGCCCCTAAGCTCTCCTTAAGGAGGACTGGGACCTAAGTGCAAAGGCAAGGCAGGATTGGAGCTGAGGCAAGAAAGGCGCCAGTGGCGACTCCCAGGCTCCTGCTGCCTGCTCCTTCCTGGAGAGGCAGCCTAAAAGCAAGGCAAGTCTGGGCAAGGCTAGCCCCCGGCAGAGCAGCCTCGCGCCAGGAACTCTGCCAGATCGGGGCTCTGAGCAGAGCTAGAGCTCTGCCGTACTGGAGGCGCACTTAGCTCCGTGCAAGCAGGGCTTTCAACTTGACGGGGCTGGGCTGCCTCCTCTTCCCCCGAGGAGGCTCGCTTCCCTGCTGGCTGTGCACTCGCCTATCAGGCGGGGGCGCAGGGCTCCTCCAGCAGGTCTTGCCTCAGGGGCTGCTTCCCCTGAGTTGGGGCTGTGGGCAGGAACCCAGACACGCAGGATCAGGCCCCAAACCACCTGCACATGTCTCTGCTGGGGAGGAGAGTGCTAGGGAACCTACGTCTGTCATACACTTTCTGGGCACCCAAGGAATCAGCCTCCGTGTGTGCGGGGCTGAAAACCCCAGCCAGGGGCCCTGGGAGCCTGGTGCTCTCGGTGCGGCGCTGATTCTAGGCGGCCTAGAAACCGCTGGAGGAGCCCTGCAGTTGCCCTTCCCTTCCCTCTGACAGAGCTCTCACTGCTGAAGCCCTTGGCAGTGTGCAACCCACCACCCCCTAAGCCCTCCCCAACGACGCCTGGCACCTATGTGCAAAGGCAAGGCAGGATTGGAGCTGAGGCAAGGAAGGCACCAGTGGCGTCTCCCAGGCTCGCTCAGACAGCTCCTTCCTGGGGAGGGAGCCTAAAAGCAAGGCAAGTCTGGGCAAGGCGAGCCCCCGGCCGAGCAGCCTCGCGCCAGAAACTCTGCCAGATCGGGGCTCTGAGCAGAGCTAGAGCTCTGCCGTACTGGAGGCCCACTTAGCTCCGTGCAAGCAGGGCTTTCCTCTTGACTGGGCTCGGCTGCCTCCTCTTCTCCCGAGGAGGCTCGCTACACTGCTGGCTGTGCTCTCGCCTATCAGGCGGGCGCGCAGGGCTCCTCCAGCAGGTCTTGCCTCAGGGGCTGCTTCCCCTGAGTTGAGGCTGTGGGCGGGAACCCAGACACGCAGGATAAGGCCCCAACCACCTGCACATGTCTCTGCTGGGGAGGAGAGTGCTAGGGAACCTACGTCTCTCACACACTTTCTAGGCACCCACGGAGTCAGCCTCTGGGAGTGTGGGGATGCAAAACCCAGCCAGGGGCCCTTGGAACCTGGTGCTCTCCGTGCGGAGCTTTGTCTGGGCGGCCAAGGAACCGCTGAAGGAGCCCTGCTGTTGCCCTTCGCTTCCCTCTGACAGAGCTTTCACTGCTGGAGCCCTTGGCAGTGTGCAACCCACCAGCCCCTAAGCCCTCCTCAAGGACGCTTGGGACCTAAGTGCAAAGGCAAGGCAGGGGTAGAGCTGAAGCCAGGAAGGCGCCAGTGGCGTTTCCGAGCCTCACACAGCCTGCTCCTTCCTGGGGAGGGAGCCTTAAAGCAAGGCAAGTCTGCGCAAGGCTCGCCTATGGCAGAGCATCTTGGTGCCAGGAACTCTGCCAGATCGGGCCTCTGAACAGAGCTAGAGATCTGCCGTACTGGAGTCGCACTTAGCTTCGTGTAAGCAGGGATTTCAGCTTGACGGGGACTTGCTGCCTCCTCTTCCCCCGAGGAGGCTCGCTTCCCTGCTGGCTGTGCACTCGCCTATCAGGCGGGGGCGCAGGGCTCCTCCAGCAGGTCTTGCCTCAGGGGCTGCTTCCCCTGAGTTGGGGCTGTGGGCAGGAACCCAGACACGCAGGATCAGGCCCCAAACACCTGCACATGTCTCTGCTGGGGAGGAGAGTGCTAGGGAACCTACGTCTGTCATACACTTTCTGGGCACCCAAGGAATCAGCCTCCGTGTGTGCGGGGCTGAAAACCCCAGCCAGGGGACCCTGGGAGCCTGGTGCTCTCCGTGTGGCGCTGAATCTGGGCGGCCAAGCAACCGCTGGAGGAGCCCTGCAGTTGCCCTTCCCTTCCCTCTGACAGAATTCTCACTGCTGGAGCCCTTGGCAGTGTGCAACCCACCAGCCCCTAAGCTCTCCTTAAGGAGGACTGGGACCTAAGTGCAAAGGCAAGGCAGGATTGGAGCTGAGGCAAGAAAGGCGCCAGTGGCGACTCCCAGGCTCCTGCTGCCTGCTCCTTCCTGGAGAGGCAGCCTAAAAGCAAGGCAAGTCTGGGCAAGGCTAGCCCCCGGCAGAGCAGCCTCGCGCCAGGAACTCTGCCAGATCGGGGCTCTGAGCAGAGCTAGAGCTCTGCCGTACTGGAGGCGCACTTAGCTCCGTGCAAGCAGGGCTTTCAACTTGACGGGGCTGGGCTGCCTCCTCTTCCCCCGAGGAGGCTCGCTTCCCTGCTGGCTGTGCACTCGCCTATCAGGCGGGGGCGCAGGGCTCCTCCAGCAGGTCTTGCCTCAGGGGCTGCTTCCCCTGAGTTGGGGCTGTGGGCAGGAACCCAGACACGCAGGATCAGGCCCCAAACCACCTGCACATGTCTCTGCTGGGGAGGAGAGTGCTAGGGAACCTACGTCTGTCATACACTTTCTGGGCACCCAAGGAATCAGCCTCCGTGTGTGCGGGGCTGAAAACCCCAGCCAGGGGCCCTGGGAGCCTGGTGCTCTCGGTGCGGCGCTGATTCTAGGCGGCCTAGAAACCGCTGGAGGAGCCCTGCAGTTGCCCTTCCCTTCCCTCTGACAGAGCTCTCACTGCTGAAGCCCTTGGCAGTGTGCAACCCACCACCCCCTAAGCCCTCCCCAACGACGCCTGGCACCTATGTGCAAAGGCAAGGCAGGATTGGAGCTGAGGCAAGGAAGGCACCAGTGGCGTCTCCCAGGCTCGCTCAGACAGCTCCTTCCTGGGGAGGGAGCCTAAAAGCAAGGCAAGTCTGGGCAAGGCGAGCCCCCGGCCGAGCAGCCTCGCGCCAGAAACTCTGCCAGATCGGGGCTCTGAGCAGAGCTAGAGCTCTGCCGTACTGGAGGCCCACTTAGCTCCGTGCAAGCAGGGCTTTCCTCTTGACTGGGCTCGGCTGCCTCCTCTTCTCCCGAGGAGGCTCGCTACACTGCTGGCTGTGCTCTCGCCTATCAGGCGGGCGCGCAGGGCTCCTCCAGCAGGTCTTGCCTCAGGGGCTGCTTCCCCTGAGTTGAGGCTGTGGGCGGGAACCCAGACACGCAGGATAAGGCCCCAACCACCTGCACATGTCTCTGCTGGGGAGGAGAGTGCTAGGGAACCTACGTCTCTCACACACTTTCTAGGCACCCACGGAGTCAGCCTCTGGGAGTGTGGGGATGCAAAACCCAGCCAGGGGCCCTTGGAACCTGGTGCTCTCCGTGCGGAGCTTTGTCTGGGCGGCCAAGGAACCGCTGAAGGAGCCCTGCTGTTGCCCTTCGCTTCCCTCTGACAGAGCTTTCACTGCTGGAGCCCTTGGCAGTGTGCAACCCACCAGCCCCTAAGCCCTCCTCAAGGACGCTTGGGACCTAAGTGCAAAGGCAAGGCAGGGGTAGAGCTGAAGCCAGGAAGGCGCCAGTGGCGTTTCCGAGCCTCACACAGCCTGCTCCTTCCTGGGGAGGGAGCCTTAAAGCAAGGCAAGTCTGCGCAAGGCTCGCCTATGGCAGAGCATCTTGGTGCCAGGAACTCTGCCAGATCGGGCCTCTGAACAGAGCTAGAGATCTGCCGTACTGGAGTCGCACTTAGCTTCGTGTAAGCAGGGATTTCAGCTTGACGGGGACTTGCTGCCTCCTCTTCCCCCGAGGAGGCTCGCTTCCCTGCTGGCTGTGCACTCGCCTATCAGGCGGGGGCGCAGGGCTCCTCCAGCAGGTCTTGCCTCAGGGGCTGCTTCCCCTGAGTTGGGGCTGTGGGCAGGAACCCAGACACGCAGGATCAGGCCCCAAACACCTGCACATGTCTCTGCTGGGGAGGAGAGTGCTAGGGAACCTACGTCTGTCATACACTTTCTGGGCACCCAAGGAATCAGCCTCCGTGTGTGCGGGGCTGAAAACCCCAGCCAGGGGCCCTGGGAGCCTGGTGCTCTCCGTGTGGCGCTGAATCTGGGCGGCCAAGCAACCGCTGGAGGAGCCCTGCAGTTGCCCTTCCCTTCCCTCTGACAGAATTCTCACTGCTGGAGCCCTTGGCAGTGTGCAACCCACCAGCCCCTAAGCTCTCCTTAAGGAGGACTGGGACCTAAGTGCAAAGGCAAGGCAGGATTGGAGCTGAGGCAAGAAAGGCGCCAGTGGCGACTCCCAGGCTCCTGCTGCCTGCTCCTTCCTGGAGAGGCAGCCTAAAAGCAAGGCAAGTCTGGGCAAGGCTAGCCCCCGGCAGAGCAGCCTCGCGCCAGGAACTCTGCCAGATCGGGGCTCTGAGCAGAGCTAGAGCTCTGCCGTACTGGAGGCGCACTTAGCTCCGTGCAAGCAGGGCTTTCAACTTGACGGGCTGGGCTGCCTCCTCTTCCCCGAGGAGGCTCGCTTCCCTGCTGGCTGTGCACTCGCCTATCAGGCGGGGCGCAGGGCTCCTCCAGCAGGTCTTGCCTCAGGGGCTGCTTCCCCTGAGTTGGGGCTGTGGGCAGGAACCCAGACACGCAGGATCAGGCCCCAACCACCTGCACATGTCTCTGCTGGGGAGGAGAGTGCTAGGGAACCTACGTCTCTCATACACTTTCTGGGCACCCACAGGAAGTCAGCCTCCTGGTGTGCGGGCTGCAAAACCCCAGCCAGGGGCCCTGGAGCCTGGTGCTCTCCGTGCGGCGCTGATCTGGCGGCCAAGAACCGCTGGAGGAGCCCTGCGTTGCCCTTCCTCCCTCTGACAGAGCTCTCACTGCTGGAGCCCTTGGCAGTGTGCAACCCACCAGCCCTAAGCCCTCCCAAGCGACGCTTGGCGACCTAATGCTGCTTAGGCTCCCTCCCAGGAAGGAGCTGTCTGAGCGAGCCTGGGAGACGCCACTGGGCCTTCCTTGCCTCAGCTCCAATCCTGCCTTGCCTTTGCACATAGGTGCCAGGCGTCGTTGGGAGGGCTTAGGGGTGGTGGTTGCACACTGCCAAGGGCTCAGCAGTGAGAGCTCTGTCAGAGGGAAGGGAAGGGCAACTGCAGGGCTCCTCCAGCGGTTCTAGGCCGCCTAGATCAGCGCCGCACCGAGAGCACCAGGCTCCCAGGGCCCCTGGCTGGGGTTTTCAGCCCCGCACACACGGAGGCTGATTCCTTGGGTGCCCAGAAAGTGTATGACAGACGTAGGTTCCCTAGCACTCTCCTCCCCAGCAGAGACATGTGCAGGTGGTTGGGGCCTGATCCTGCGTGTCTGGGTTCCTGCCCACAGCCCCAACTCAGGGGAAGCAGCCCCTGAGGCAAGACCTGCTGGAGGAGCCCTGCGCCCCCGCCTGATAGGCGAGTGCACAGCCAGCAGGGAAGCGAGCCTCCTCGGGGGAAGAGGAGGCAGCCCAGCCCCGTCAAGTTGAAAGCCCTGCTTGCACGGAGCTAAGTGCGCCTCCAGTACGGCAGAGCTCTAGCTCTGCTCAGAGCCCCGATCTGGCAGAGTTCCTGGCGCGAGGCTGCTCTGCCGGGGGCTAGCCTTGCCCAGACTTGCCTTGCTTTTAGGCTGCCTCTCCAGGAAGGAGCAGGCAGCAGGAGCCTGGGAGTCGCCACTGGCGCCTTTCTTGCCTCAGCTCCAATCCTGCCTTGCCTTTGCACTTAGGTCCCAGTCCTCCTTAAGGAGAGCTTAGGGGCTGGTGGGTTGCACACTGCCAAGGGCTCCAGCAGTGAGAATTCTGTCAGAGGGAAGGGAAGGGCAACTGCAGGGCTCCTCCAGCGGTTGCTTGGCCGCCCAGATTCAGCGCCACACGGAGAGCACCAGGCTCCCAGGGCCCCTGGCTGGGGTTTTCAGCCCCGCACACACGGAGGCTGATTCCTTGGGTGCCCAGAAAGTGTATGACAGACGTAGGTTCCCTAGCACTCTCCTCCCCAGCAGAGACATGTGCAGGTGTTTGGGGCCTGATCCTGCGTGTCTGGGTTCCTGCCCACAGCCCCAACTCAGGGGAAGCAGCCCCTGAGGCAAGACCTGCTGGAGGAGCCCTGCGCCCCCGCCTGATAGGCGAGTGCACAGCCAGCAGGGAAGCGAGCCTCCTCGGGGGAAGAGGAGGCAGCAAGTCCCCGTCAAGCTGAAATCCCTGCTTACACGAAGCTAAGTGCGACTCCAGTACGGCAGATCTCTAGCTCTGTTCAGAGGCCCGATCTGGCAGAGTTCCTGGCACCAAGATGCTCTGCCATAGGCGAGCCTTGCGCAGACTTGCCTTGCTTTAAGGCTCCCTCCCCAGGAAGGAGCAGGCTGTGTGAGGCTCGGAAACGCCACTGGCGCCTTCCTGGCTTCAGCTCTACCCCTGCCTTGCCTTTGCACTTAGGTCCCAAGCGTCCTTGAGGAGGGCTTAGGGGCTGGTGGGTTGCACACTGCCAAGGGCTCCAGCAGTGAAAGCTCTGTCAGAGGGAAGCGAAGGGCAACAGCAGGGCTCCTTCAGCGGTTCCTTGGCCGCCCAGACAAAGCTCCGCACGGAGAGCACCAGGTTCCAAGGGCCCCTGGCTGGGTTTTGCATCCCCACACTCCCAGAGGCTGACTCCGTGGGTGCCTAGAAAGTGTGTGAGAGACGTAGGTTCCCTAGCACTCTCCTCCCCAGCAGAGACATGTGCAGGTGGTTGGGGCCTTATCCTGCGTGTCTGGGTTCCCGCCCACAGCCTCAACTCAGGGGAAGCAGCCCCTGAGGCAAGACCTGCTGGAGGAGCCCTGCGCGCCCGCCTGATAGGCGAGAGCACAGCCAGCAGTGTAGCGAGCCTCCTCGGGAGAAGAGGAGGCAGCCGAGCCCAGTCAAGAGGAAAGCCCTGCTTGCACGGAGCTAAGTGCGGCCTCCAGTACGGCAGAGCTCTAGCTCTGCTCAGAGCCCCGATCTGGCAGAGTTTCTGGCGCGAGGCTGCTCGGCCGGGGGCTCGCCTTGCCCAGACTTGCCTTGCTTTTAGGCTCCCTCCCCAGGAAGGAGCTGTCTGAGCGAGCCTGGGAGACGCCACTGGTGCCTTCCTTGCCTCAGCTCCAATCCTGCCTTGCCTTTGCACATAGGTGCCAGGCGTCGTTGGGGAGGGCTTAGGGGGTGGTGGGTTGCACACTGCCAAGGGCTTCAGCAGTGAGAGCTCTGTCAGAGGGAAGGGAAGGGCAACTGCAGGGCTCCTCCAGCGGTTTCTAGGCCGCCTAGAATCAGCGCCGCACCGAGAGCACCAGGCTCCCAGGGCCCCTGGCTGGGGTTTTCAGCCCCGCACACACGGAGGCTGATTCCTTGGGTGCCCAGAAAGTGTATGACAGACGTAGGTTCCCTAGCACTCTCCTCCCCAGCAGAGACATGTGCAGGTGGTTGGGGCCTGATCCTGCGTGTCTGGGTTCCTGCCCACAGCCCCAACTCAGGGGAAGCAGCCCCTGAGGCAAGACCTGCTGGAGGAGCCCTGCGCCCCCGCCTGATAGGCGAGTGCACAGCCAGCAGGGAAGCGAGCCTCCTCGGGGGAAGAGGAGGCAGCCCAGCCCCGTCAAGTTGAAAGCCCTGCTTGCACGGAGCTAAGTGCGCCTCCAGTACGGCAGAGCTCTAGCTCTGCTCAGAGCCCCGATCTGGCAGAGTTCCTGGCGCGAGGCTGCTCTGCCGGGGGCTAGCCTTGCCCAGACTTGCCTTGCTTTTAGGCTGCCTCTCCAGGAAGGAGCAGGCAGCAGGAGCCTGGGAGTCGCCACTGGCGCCTTTCTTGCCTCAGCTCCAATCCTGCCTTGCCTTTGCACTTAGGTCCCAGTCCTCCTTAAGGAGAGCTTAGGGGCTGGTGGGTTGCACACTGCCAAGGGCTCCAGCAGTGAGAATTCTGTCAGAGGGAAGGGAAGGGCAACTGCAGGGCTCCTCCAGCGGTTGCTTGGCCGCCCAGATTCAGCGCCACACGGAGAGCACCAGGCTCCCAGGTCCCCTGGCTGGGGTTTTCAGCCCCGCACACACGGAGGCTGATTCCTTGGGTGCCCAGAAAGTGTATGACAGACGTAGGTTCCCTAGCACTCTCCTCCCCAGCAGAGACATGTGCAGGTGTTTGGGGCCTGATCCTGCGTGTCTGGGTTCCTGCCCACAGCCCCAACTCAGGGGAAGCAGCCCCTGAGGCAAGACCTGCTGGAGGAGCCCTGCGCCCCCGCCTGATAGGCGAGTGCACAGCCAGCAGGGAAGCGAGCCTCCTCGGGGGAAGAGGAGGCAGCAAGTCCCCGTCAAGCTGAAATCCCTGCTTACACGAAGCTAAGTGCGACTCCAGTACGGCAGATCTCTAGCTCTGTTCAGAGGCCCGATCTGGCAGAGTTCCTGGCACCAAGATGCTCTGCCATAGGCGAGCCTTGCGCAGACTTGCCTTGCTTTAAGGCTCCCTCCCCAGGAAGGAGCAGGCTGTGTGAGGCTCGGAAACGCCACTGGCGCCTTCCTGGCTTCAGCTCTACCCCTGCCTTGCCTTTGCACTTAGGTCCCAAGCGTCCTTGAGGAGGGCTTAGGGGCTGGTGGGTTGCACACTGCCAAGGGCTCCAGCAGTGAAAGCTCTGTCAGAGGGAAGCGAAGGGCAACAGCAGGGCTCCTTCAGCGGTTCCTTGGCCGCCCAGACAAAGCTCCGCACGGAGAGCACCAGGTTCCAAGGGCCCCTGGCTGGGTTTTGCATCCCCACACTCCCAGAGGCTGACTCCGTGGGTGCCTAGAAAGTGTGTGAGAGACGTAGGTTCCCTAGCACTCTCCTCCCCAGCAGAGACATGTGCAGGTGGTTGGGGCCTTATCCTGCGTGTCTGGGTTCCCGCCCACAGCCTCAACTCAGGGGAAGCAGCCCCTGAGGCAAGACCTGCTGGAGGAGCCCTGCGCGCCCGCCTGATAGGCGAGAGCACAGCCAGCAGTGTAGCGAGCCTCCTCGGGAGAAGAGGAGGCAGCCGAGCCCAGTCAAGAGGAAAGCCCTGCTTGCACGGAGCTAAGTGGGCCTCCAGTACGGCAGAGCTCTAGCTCTGCTCAGAGCCCCGATCTGGCAGAGTTTCTGGCGCGAGGCTGCTCGGCCGGGGGCTCGCCTTGCCCAGACTTGCCTTGCTTTTAGGCTCCCTCCCCAGGAAGGAGCTGTCTGAGCGAGCCTGGGAGACGCCACTGGTGCCTTCCTTGCCTCAGCTCCAATCCTGCCTTGCCTTTGCACATAGGTGCCAGGCGTCGTTGGGGAGGGCTTAGGGGGTGGTGGGTTGCACACTGCCAAGGGCTTCAGCAGTGAGAGCTCTGTCAGAGGGAAGGGAAGGGCAACTGCAGGGCTCCTCCAGCGGTTTCTAGGCCGCCTAGAATCAGCGCCGCACCGAGAGCACCAGGCTCCCAGGGCCCCTGGCTGGGGTTTTCAGCCCCGCACACACGGAGGCTGATTCCTTGGGTGCCCAGAAAGTGTATGACAGACGTAGGTTCCCTAGCACTCTCCTCCCCAGCAGAGACATGTGCAGGTGGTTGGGGCCTGATCCTGCGTGTCTGGGTTCCTGCCCACAGCCCCAACTCAGGGGAAGCAGCCCCTGAGGCAAGACCTGCTGGAGGAGCCCTGCGCCCCCGCCTGATAGGCGAGTGCACAGCCAGCAGGGAAGCGAGCCTCCTCGGGGGAAGAGGAGGCAGCCCAGCCCCGTCAAGTTGAAAGCCCTGCTTGCACGGAGCTAAGTGCGCCTCCAGTACGGCAGAGCTCTAGCTCTGCTCAGAGCCCCGATCTGGCAGAGTTCCTGGCGCGAGGCTGCTCTGCCGGGGGCTAGCCTTGCCCAGACTTGCCTTGCTTTTAGGCTGCCTCTCCAGGAAGGAGCAGGCAGCAGGAGCCTGGGAGTCGCCACTGGCGCCTTTCTTGCCTCAGCTCCAATCCTGCCTTGCCTTTGCACTTAGGTCCCAGTCCTCCTTAAGGAGAGCTTAGGGGCTGGTGGGTTGCACACTGCCAAGGGCTCCAGCAGTGAGAATTCTGTCAGAGGGAAGGGAAGGGCAACTGCAGGGCTCCTCCAGCGGTTGCTTGGCCGCCCAGATTCAGCGCCACACGGAGAGCACCAGGCTCCCAGGTCCCCTGGCTGGGGTTTTCAGCCCCGCACACACGGAGGCTGATTCCTTGGGTGCCCAGAAAGTGTATGACAGACGTAGGTTCCCTAGCACTCTCCTCCCCAGCAGAGACATGTGCAGGTGTTTGGGGCCTGATCCTGCGTGTCTGGGTTCCTGCCCACAGCCCCAACTCAGGGGAAGCAGCCCCTGAGGCAAGACCTGCTGGAGGAGCCCTGCGCCCCCGCCTGATAGGCGAGTGCACAGCCAGCAGGGAAGCGAGCCTCCTCGGGGGAAGAGGAGGCAGCAAGTCCCCGTCAAGCTGAAATCCCTGCTTACACGAAGCTAAGTGCGACTCCAGTACGGCAGATCTCTAGCTCTGTTCAGAGGCCCGATCTGGCAGAGTTCCTGGCACCAAGATGCTCTGCCATAGGCGAGCCTTGCGCAGACTTGCCTTGCTTTAAGGCTCCCTCCCCAGGAAGGAGCAGGCTGTGTGAGGCTCGGAAACGCCACTGGCGCCTTCCTGGCTTCAGCTCTACCCCTGCCTTGCCTTTGCACTTAGGTCCCAAGCGTCCTTGAGGAGGGCTTAGGGGCTGGTGGGTTGCACACTGCCAAGGGCTCCAGCAGTGAAAGCTCTGTCAGAGGGAAGCGAAGGGCAACAGCAGGGCTCCTTCAGCGGTTCCTTGGCCGCCCAGACAAAGCTCCGCACGGAGAGCACCAGGTTCCAAGGGCCCCTGGCTGGGTTTTGCATCCCCACACTCCCAGAGGCTGACTCCGTGGGTGCCTAGAAAGTGTGTGAGAGACGTAGGTTCCCTAGCACTCTCCTCCCCAGCAGAGACATGTGCAGGTGGTTGGGGCCTTATCCTGCGTGTCTGGGTTCCCGCCCACAGCCTCAACTCAGGGGAAGCAGCCCCTGAGGCAAGACCTGCTGGAGGAGCCCTGCGCGCCCGCCTGATAGGCGAGAGCACAGCCAGCAGTGTAGCGAGCCTCCTCGGGAGAAGAGGAGGCAGCCGAGCCCAGTCAAGAGGAAAGCCCTGCTTGCACGGAGCTAAGTGGGCCTCCAGTACGGCAGAGCTCTAGCTCTGCTCAGAGCCCCGATCTGGCAGAGTTTCTGGCGCGAGGCTGCTCGGCCGGGGGCTCGCCTTGCCCAGACTTGCCTTGCTTTTAGGCTCCCTCCCCAGGAAGGAGCTGTCTGAGCGAGCCTGGGAGACGCCACTGGTGCCTTCCTTGCCTCAGCTCCAATCCTGCCTTGCCTTTGCACATAGGTGCCAGGCGTCGTTGGGGAGGGCTTAGGGGGTGGTGGGTTGCACACTGCCAAGGGCTTCAGCAGTGAGAGCTCTGTCAGAGGGAAGGGAAGGGCAACTGCAGGGCTCCTCCAGCGGTTTCTAGGCCGCCTAGAATCAGCGCCGCACCGAGAGCACCAGGCTCCCAGGGCCCCTGGCTGGGGTTTTCAGCCCCGCACACACGGAGGCTGATTCCTTGGGTGCCCAGAAAGTGTATGACAGACGTAGGTTCCCTAGCACTCTCCTCCCCAGCAGAGACATGTGCAGGTGGTTGGGGCCTGATCCTGCGTGTCTGGGTTCCTGCCCACAGCCCCAACTCAGGGGAAGCAGCCCCTGAGGCAAGACCTGCTGGAGGAGCCCTGCGCCCCCGCCTGATAGGCGAGTGCACAGCCAGCAGGGAAGCGAGCCTCCTCGGGGGAAGAGGAGGCAGCCCAGCCCCGTCAAGTTGAAAGCCCTGCTTGCACGGAGCTAAGTGCGCCTCCAGTACGGCAGAGCTCTAGCTCTGCTCAGAGCCCCGATCTGGCAGAGTTCCTGGCGCGAGGCTGCTCTGCCGGGGGCTAGCCTTGCCCAGACTTGCCTTGCTTTTAGGCTGCCTCTCCAGGAAGGAGCAGGCAGCAGGAGCCTGGGAGTCGCCACTGGCGCCTTTCTTGCCTCAGCTCCAATCCTGCCTTGCCTTTGCACTTAGGTCCCAGTCCTCCTTAAGGAGAGCTTAGGGGCTGGTGGGTTGCACACTGCCAAGGGCTCCAGCAGTGAGAATTCTGTCAGAGGGAAGGGAAGGGCAACTGCAGGGCTCCTCCAGCGGTTGCTTGGCCGCCCAGATTCAGCGCCACACGGAGAGCACCAGGCTCCCAGGTCCCCTGGCTGGGGTTTTCAGCCCCGCACACACGGAGGCTGATTCCTTGGGTGCCCAGAAAGTGTATGACAGACGTAGGTTCCCTAGCACTCTCCTCCCCAGCAGAGACATGTGCAGGTGTTTGGGGCCTGATCCTGCGTGTCTGGGTTCCTGCCCACAGCCCCAACTCAGGGGAAGCAGCCCCTGAGGCAAGACCTGCTGGAGGAGCCCTGCGCCCCCGCCTGATAGGCGAGTGCACAGCCAGCAGGGAAGCGAGCCTCCTCGGGGGAAGAGGAGGCAGCAAGTCCCCGTCAAGCTGAAATCCCTGCTTACCACGAAGCTAAGTGCGACTCCAGTACGGCAGATCTCTAGCTCTGTTCAGAGGCCCGATCTGGCAGAGTTCCTGGCACCAAGATGCTCTGCCATAGGCGAGCCTTGCGCAGACTTGCCTTGCTTTAAGGCTCCCTCCCCAGGAAGGAGCAGGCTGTGTGAGGCTCGGAAACGCCACTGGCGCCTTCCTGGCTTCAGCTCTACCCCTGCCTTGCCTTTGCACTTAGGTCCCAAGCGTCCTTGAGGAGGGCTTAGGGGCTGGTGGGTTGCACACTGCCAAGGGCTCCAGCAGTGAAAGCTCTGTCAGAGGGAAGCGAAGGGCAACAGCAGGGCTCCTTCAGCGGTTCCTTGGCCGCCCAGACAAAGCTCCGCACGGAGAGCACCAGGTTCCAAGGGCCCCTGGCTGGGTTTTGCATCCCCACACTCCCAGAGGCTGACTCCGTGGGTGCCTAGAAAGTGTGTGAGAGACGTAGGTTCCCTAGCACTCTCCTCCCCAGCAGAGACATGTGCAGGTGGTTGGGGCCTTATCCTGCGTGTCTGGGTTCCCGCCCACAGCCTCAACTCAGGGGAAGCAGCCCCTGAGGCAAGACCTGCTGGAGGAGCCCTGCGCGCCCGCCTGATAGGCGAGAGCACAGCCAGCAGTGTAGCGAGCCTCCTCGGGAGAAGAGGAGGCAGCCGAGCCCAGTCAAGAGGAAAGCCCTGCTTGCACGGAGCTAAGTGGGCCTCCAGTACGGCAGAGCTCTAGCTCTGCTCAGAGCCCCGATCTGGCAGAGTTTCTGGCGCGAGGCTGCTGCGGCCGGGGGCTCGCCTTGCCCTAGCACGTGGCCTTGCTTTTTAGGCCTCGCCTTCCCCCAAGGAACGGAGCTGTCTGAGCGACGCCTTGTGCGAGACGCACTGCGTGCCTTCCTTGCCTCAGGCTCCAAT
>NW_017198037.1:0-19851 GCF_001704415.2 Capra hircus
AGGGCCTGGGAGCCTGGTGCTCTCCGTGTGGCGCTGATCTGGGCGGCCAAGCAACCGCTGGAGGAGCCCTGCAGTTGCCCTTCCCTTCCCTCTGACAGAATTCTCACTGCTGGAGCCCTTGGCAGTGTGCAACCCACCAGCCCCTAAGCCTCCTTAAGGACGCTGGGACCTAAGTGCAAAGGCAAGGCAGGATTGGAGCTGAGGCAAGAAAGGCGCCAGTGGCGACTCCCAGGCTCCTGCTGCCTGCTCCTTCCTGGGAGGCAGCCTAAAAGCAAGGCAAGTCTGGGCAAGGCTAGCCCCGGCAGAGCAGCCTCGCGCCAGGAACTCTGCCAGATCGGGGCTCTGAGCAGAGCTAGAGCTCTGCCGTACTGGAGGCGCACTTAGCTCCGTGCAAGCAGGGCTTTCAACTTGACGGGGCTGGGCTGCCTCCTCTTCCCCCGAGGAGGCTCGCTTCCCTGCTGGCTGTGCACTCGCCTATCAGGCGGGGGCGCAGGGCTCCTCCAGCAGGTCTTGCCTCAGGGGCTGCTTCCCCTGAGTTGGGGCTGTGGGCAGGAACCCAGACACGCAGGATCAGGCCCCAAACACCTGCACATGTCTCTGCTGGGGAGGAGAGTGCTAGGGAACCTACGTCTGTCATACACTTTCTGGGCACCCAAGGAATCAGCCTCCGTGTGTGCGGGGCTGAAAACCCCAGCCAGGGGCCCTGGGAGCCTGGTGCTCTCGGTGCGGCGCTGATTCTAGGCGGCCTAGAAACCGCTGGAGGAGCCCTGCAGTTGCCCTTCCCTTCCCTCTGACAGAGCTCTCACTGCTGAAGCCCTTGGCAGTGTGCAACCCACCACCCCTAAGCCCTCCCCAACGACGCCTGGCACCTATGTGCAAAGGCAAGGCAGGATTGGAGCTGAGGCAAGGAAGGCACCAGTGGCGTCTCCCAGGCTCGCTCAGACAGCTCCTTCCTGGGGAGGGAGCCTAAAAGCAAGGCAAGTCTGGGCAAGGCGAGCCCCGGCCGAGCAGCCTCGCGCCAGAAACTCTGCCAGATCGGGGCTCTGAGCAGAGCTAGAGCTCTGCCGTACTGGAGGCCCACTTAGCTCCGTGCAAGCAGGGCTTTCCTCTTGACTGGGCTCGGCTGCCTCCTCTTCTCCCGAGGAGGCTCGCTACACTGCTGGCTGTGCTCTCGCCTATCAGGCGGGCGCGCAGGGCTCCTCCAGCAGGTCTTGCCTCAGGGGCTGCTTCCCCTGAGTTGAGGCTGTGGGCGGGAACCCAGACACGCAGGATCAGGCCCCAACCACCTGCACATGTCTCTGCTGGGGAGGAGAGTGCTAGGGAACCTACGTCTCTCACACACTTTCTAGGCACCCACGGAGTCAGCCTCTGGGAGTGTGGGGATGCAAAACCCAGCCAGGGGCCCTTGGAACCTGGTGCTCTCCGGTGCGGAGCTTTGTCTGGGCGGCCAAGGAACCGCTGAAGGAGCCCTGCTGTTGCCCTTCGGCTTCCCCTCTGACAGAGCTTTCACTGGCTGGAGCCCTTGGCAGTGTGCAACCCACCAGCCCCTAAGCCCTCCTCAAGGAACGCTTGGGACCTAAGTGCAAAGGCAAGGCAGGGGTAGAGCTGAAGCCAGGAAGGCGCCAGTGGCGTTTTCCGAGCCTCACACAGCCTGCTCCTTCCTGGGGAGGGAGCCTTAAAGGCAAGGCAAGTCTGCGCAAGGCTCGCCTATGGCAGAGCATCTTGGTGCCAGGAACTCTGCCAGATCGGGCCTCTGAACAGAGCTAGAGATCTGCCGTACTGGAGTCGCACTTAGCTTCCGTGTAAGCAGGGATTTCAGCTTGACGGGGACTTGCTGCCTCCTCTCTTCCCCGAGGAGGCTCGCTTCCCTGCTGGCTGTGCACTCGCCTATCAGGCGGGGCGCAGGGCTCCTCCAGCAGGTCTTGCCTCAGGGGCTGCTTCCCCTGAGTTGGGGCTGTGGGCAGGAACCCCAGACACGCAGGATCAGGCCCCAAACACCTGCACATGTTCTGCTGGGGAGGAGAGTGCTAGGGAACCTACGTCTGTCATACACTTTCTGGGGCACCCAAGGAATCAGCCTCCGTGTGTGCGGGGCTGAAAACCCCAGCCAGGGGGACCCTGGGAGCCTGGTGCTCTCCGTGTGGGCGCTGAATCTGGGCGGCCAAGCAACCGCTGGAGGAGCCCTGCAGTTGCCCTTCCCTTCCCTCTGACAGAATTCTCACTGCTGGAGCCCTTGGCAGTGTGCAACCCACCAGCCCCTAAGCTCTCCTTAAGGAGGACTGGGACCTAAGTGCAAAGGCAAGGCAGGATTGGAGCTGAGGCAAGAAAGGCGCCAGTGGCGACTCCCAGGCTCCTGCTGCCTGCTCCTTCCTGGAGAGGGCAGCCTAAAAGCAAGGCAAGTCTGGGCAAGGCTAGCCCCCGGCAGAGCAGCCTCGCGCCAGGAACTCTGCCAGATCGGGGCTCTGAGCAGAGCTAGAGCTCTGCCGTACTGGAGGCGCACTTAGCTCCGTGCAAGCAGGGCTTTCAACTTGACGGGGCTGGGCTGCCTCCTCTTCCCCCGAGGAGGCTCGCTTCCCTGCTGGCTGTGCACTCGCCTATCAGGCGGGGGCGCAGGGCTCCTCCAGCAGGTCTTGCCTCAGGGGCTGCTTCCCCTGAGTTGGGGCTGTGGGCAGGAACCCAGACACGCAGGATCAGGCCCCAACCACCTGCACATGTCTCTGGCTGGGGAGGAGAGTGCTAGGGAACCTACGTCTGTCATACACTTTCTGGGCACCCAAGGAATCAGCCTCCGTGGTGTGCGGGGCTGAAAACCCCAGCCAGGGGCCCTGGGAGCCTGGTGCTCTCGGTGCGGCGCTGATTCTAGGCGGCCTAAGAAACCGCTGGAGGAGCCCTGCAGTTGCCCTTCCCTTCCCTCTGACAGAGCTCTCACTGCTGAAGCCCTTGGCAGTGTGCAACCCACCACCCCCTAAGCCCTCCCCAACGACGCCTGGCACCTATGTGCAAAGGCAAGGCAGGATTGGAGGCTGAGGCAAGGAAGGCACCAGTGGCGTCTCCCAGGCTCGCTCAGACAGCTCCTTCCTGGGGAGGGAGCCTAAAAGCAAGGCAAGTCTGGGCAAGGCGAGCCCCCGGCCAGAGCAGCCTCGCGCCAGAAACTCTGCCAGATCGGGGCTCTGAGCAGAGCTAGAGCTCTGCCGTACCTGGAGGCGCACTTAGCTCCGTGCAAGCAGGGCTTTCCTCTTGACTGGGCTCGGCTGCCTCCTCTTCTCCCGAGGAGGCTCGCTACCACTGGCTGGCTGTGCTCTCGCCTATCAGGCGGGCGCGCAGGGCTCCTCCAGCAGGTCTTGCCTCAGGGGCTGCTTCCCCTGAGTTGAGGCTGTGGGCGGGAACCCAGACACGCAGGATAAGGCCCCAACCACCTGCACATGTCTCTGCTGGGGAGGAGAGTGCTAGGGAACCTACGTCTCTCACACACTTTCTAGGCACCCACGGAGTCAGCCTCTGGGAGTGTGGGGATGCAAAACCCAGCCAGGGGCCCTTGGAACCTGGTGCTCTCCGTGGCGGAGCTTTGTCTGGGCGGCCAAGGAACCGCTGAAGGAGCCCTGCTGTTGCCCTTCGCTTCCCTCTGACAGAGCTTTCACTGCTGGAGCCCTTGGCAGTGTGCAACCCACCAGCCCCCTAAGCCCTCCTCAGGACGCTTGGGACCTAAGTGCAAAGGCAAGGCAGGGGTAGAGCTGAAGCCAGGAAGGCGCCAGTGGCGTTTCCGAGCCTCACACAGCCTGCTCCTTCCTGGGGAGGGAGCCTTAAAGCAAGGCAAGTCTGCGCAAGGCTCGCCTATGGCAGAGCATCTTGGTGCCAGGAACTCTGCCAGATCGGGCCTCTGAACAGAGCTAGAGATCTGCCGTACTGGAGTCGCACTTAGCTTCGTGTAAGCAGGGATTTCAGCTTGACGGGGACTTGCTGCCTCCTCTTCCCCCGAGGAGGCTCGCTTCCCTGCTGGCTGTGCACTCGCCTATCAGGCGGGGGCGCAGGGCTCCTCCAGCAGGTCTTGCCTCAGGGGCTGCTTCCCCTGAGTTGGGGCTGTGGGCAGGAACCCAGACACGCAGGATCAGGCCCCAAACACCTGCACATGTCTCTGCTGGGGAGGAGAGTGCTAGGGAACCTACGTCTGTCATACACTTTCTGGGCACCCAAGGAATCAGCCTCCGTGTGTGCGGGGCTGAAAACCCCAGCCAGGGGACCTGGGAGCCTGGTGCTCTCCGTGTGGCGCTGAATCTGGGCGGCCAAGCAACCGCTGGAGGAGCCCTGCAGTTGCCCTTCCCTTCCCTCTGACAGAATTCTCACTGGCTGGAGCCCTTGGCAGTGTGCAACCCACCAGCCCCTAAGCTCTCCTTAAGGAGGACTGGGACCTAAGTGCAAAGGCAAGGCAGGATTGGAGCTGAGGCAAGAAAGGCGCCAGTGGCGACTCCCAGGCTCCTGCTGCCTGCTCCTTCCTGGAGAGGCAGCCTAAAAGCAAGGCAAGTCTGGGCAAGGCTAGCCCCCGGCAGAGCAGCCTCGCGCCAGGAACTCTGCCAGATCGGGGCTCTGAGCAGAGCTAGAGCTCTGCCGTACTGGAGGCGCACTTAGCTCCGTGCAAGCAGGGCTTTCAACTTGACGGGGCTGGGCTGCCTCCTCTTCCCCCGAGGAGGCTCGCTTCCCTGCTGGCTGTGCACTCGCCTATCAGGCGGGGGCGCAGGGCTCCTCCAGCAGGTCTTGCCTCAGGGGCTGCTTCCCCTGAGTTGGGGCTGTGGGCAGGAACCCAGACACGCAGGATCAGGCCCCAACCACCTGCACATGTCTCTGCTGGGGAGGAGAGTGCTAGGGAACCTACGTCTGTCATACACTTTCTGGGCACCCAAGGAATCAGCCTCCGTGTGTGCGGGGCTGAAAACCCCAGCCAGGGGCCCTGGGAGCCTGGTGCTCTCGGTGCGGCGCTGATTCTAGGCGGCCTAGAAACCGCTGGAGGAGCCCTGCAGTTGCCCTTCCCTTCCCTCTGACAGAGCTCTCACTGCTGAAGCCCTTGGCAGTGTGCAACCCACCACCCCCTAAGCCCTCCCCAACGACGCCTGGCACCTATGTGCAAAGGCAAGGCAGGATTGGAGCTGAGGCAAGGAAGGCACCAGTGGCGTCTCCCAGGCTCGCTCAGACAGCTCCTTCCTGGGGAGGGAGCCTAAAAGCAAGGCAAGTCTGGGCAAGGCGAGCCCCCGGCCGAGCAGCCTCGGCGCCAGAAACTCTGCCAGATCGGGGCTCTGAGCAGAGCTAGAGCTCTGCCGTACTGGAGGCCCACTTAGCTCCGTGCAAGCAGGGCTTTCCTCTTGACTGGGCTCGGCTGCCTCCTCTTCTCCCGAGGAGGCTCGCTACACTGCTGGCTGTGCTCCTCGGCCTATCAGGCGGGGCGCGCAGGGCTCCTCCAGCAGGTCTTGCCTCAGGGGCTGCTTCCCCTGAGTTGAGGCTGTGGGCGGGAACCCAGACACGCAGGATAAGGCCCCAACCACCTGCACATGTCTCTGCTGGGGAGGAGAGTGCTAGGGAACCTACGTCTCTCACACACTTTCTAGGCACCCACGGAGTCAGCCTCTGGGAGTGTGGGGATGCAAAACCCAGCCAGGGGCCCTTGGAACCTGGTGCTCTCCGTGCGGAGCTTTGTCTGGGCGGCCAAGGAACCGCTGAAGGAGCCCTGCTGTTGCCCTTCGCTTCCCTCTGACAGAGCTTTCAACTGCTGGAGCCCTTGGCAGTGTGCAACCCACCAGCCCCTAAGCCCTCCTCAAGGACGCTTGGGACCTAAGTGCAAAGGCAAGGCAGGGGTAGAGCTGAAGCCAGGAAGGCGCCAGTGGCGTTTCCGAGCCTCACACAGCCTGCTCCTTCCTGGGGAGGGAGCCTTAAAGCAAGGCAAGTCTGCGCAAGGCTCGCCTATGGCAGAGCATCTTGGTGCCAGGAACTCTGCCAGATCGGGCCTTCTGAACAGAGCTAGAGATCTGCCGTACTGGAGTCGCACTTAGCTTCGTGTAAGCAGGGATTTCAGCTTGACGGGGACTTGCTGCCTCCTCCTTCCCCCGAGGAGGCTCGCTTCCCTGCTGGCTGTGCACTCGCCTATCAGGCGGGGGCGCAGGGCTCCTCCAGCAGGTCTTGCCTCAGGGGCTGCTTCCCCTGAGTTGGGGCTGTGGGCAGGAACCCAGACACGCAGGATCAGGCCCCAAACACCTGCACATGTCTCTGCTGGGGAGGAGAGTGCTAGGGAACCTACGTCTGTCATACACTTTCTGGCACCCAAGGAATCAGCCTCCGTGTGTGCGGGGCTGAAAACCCCAGCCAGGGGCCCTGGGAGCCTGGTGCTCTCCGTGTGGCGCTGAATCTGGGCGGCCAAGCAACCGCTGGAGGAGCCCTGCAGTTGCCCTTCCCTTCCCTCTGACAGAGTTCTCACTGCTGGAGCCCTTGGCAGTGTGCAACCCACCAGCCCCTAAGCCTCTCCTTAAGGAGGACTGGGACCTAAGTGCAAAGGCAAGGCAGGATTGGAGCTGAGGCAAGAAAGGCGCCAGTGGCGACTCCCAGGCTCCTGCTGCCTGCTCCTTCCTGGAGAGGCAGCCTAAAAGCAAGGCAAGTCTGGGCAAGGCTAGCCCCCGGCAGAGCAGCCTCGCGCCAGGAACTCTGCCAGATCGGGGCTCTGAGCAGAGCTAGAGCTCTGCCGTACTGGAGGCGCACTTAGCTCCGTGGCAAGCAGGGCTTTCCACTTGACGGGGCTGGGCTGCCTCCTCTTCTCCCGAGGAGGCTCGCTTCCCTGCTGGCTGTGCACTCGCCTATCAGGCGGGGGCGCAGGGCTCCTCCAGCAGGTCTTGCCTCAGGGGCTGCTTCCCCTGAGTTGGGGCTGTGGGCAGGGAACCCAGACACGCAGGATCAGGCCCCAACACCTGCACATGTCTCTGCTGGGGAGGAGAGTGCTAGGGAACCTACGTCTGTCATACACTTTCTGGGCACCCAAGGATCAGCCTCTGTGTGTGCGGGCTGAAAACCCAGCCAGGGGCCCTGGGAGCCTGGTGCTCTCCGGTGCGGCGCTGATTCTAGGCGGCCTAAGAAACCGCTGGAGGAGCCCTGCAGTTGCCCTTCCCTTCCCTCTGACAGAGCTCTCACTGCTGGAAGCCCTTGGCAGTTGTGCAACGCCACCACCACCTGCCCCTAAAGCCCTCCTCCAACGCCGACAGGCCTTGGGCACCTAATGGTGGCAAAAGGGCAAGGGCAGGCAAGGTCAGGATGGCTGAGGAGGGCTAATGGAAGGCCAGCCAGTGCCGGTCTTCCCCGAGGGCTGCGCCGCAGGCACAGCCTGCCTTTCCTGGGGAGGGAGGGGGGCCGTAACAGCAGGGTAGTCTGGGGGGGGCAGGGGGGCCTCTGCTCCCTGGCGCAGAGTCGGCCCAAGCAGCGGGAGCCTGGCCTTCGCTGTGCAGAAGCTCAAAGTCCAAGGGTCAGGAGTGCTGGGGGCAAGGGAGGCCCGGCGGGCCTCAGACAGCCTCTCGCGACGGGAACCTCTGCCAGATCGGGGCTCTGAGCAGAGCCAGAGCTCTGCCGTACTGGAGGCGCACCTAGCTCCCTGCAAGGAGGGCTTTCAAAACCCAAACAATGAACCACATACCCCAAACCCCGAACCACATACCCAAACATGGAACCCGAACCCCAAACCCCATATCCTGAATCTGAACCCCTATCCCAACCGCAAACCCCAAACCCTGAACAGGGAACTCCAAACCCCTTACCCGAACTCAAAACCCCTAACCCAATCCCCAAACTCCGAACCCAAACACCTAACCCGTACCGTGAACCCCTAACCCTAACCCAAACCCCTAACCCGAGCCCTAAACCCCAAACCCAAACCCCGACCCTCAAGCCCCGAACCGCAAATCCTGAAACACGTAGCCCAAACCCCGAATCCATAACTCCGAACCCCAATCCAGAACCCAACCCCGAACCCCAAACCACTAGCCCGAACCCCAAACCCAAACCCAAACCGCACACCCCTAAACCGAACCCCAAACCCTGAACCCAAACCCCTAACCTGTACCCCCACCCCACACCCCGAACCCGAACCCCAAACCCCTAACCCGAATCGCAAACCCCTAACCTGAACCCCAAATCCCAAACCCCAATCCCAAACCGCAAACACCAAAACCGAACCCTAAACCCCGAAACCCCAACCCCCAAACCCAAACTCCAAACTGCTAACCCGAACCCCAAACCCCAAACCCTAACCGGAACCCCAAACCTCAAATCCAAAACCGCACACACCCAAACCTCTAAGCCGAACCCCGAACTGCCAACCCCTAATTCCTAACCCGAACAGCAAAACTCGAAACTGCACCTCACACCCCCAACCCCAAACCATGAACCCAATCCCCTGAACCCCAAACCCCAAACCTCAAATCTCGACCCCCGAACCACAAACCTCACATACTCAACCCCTAATCGGAACCTCAAACCCGAATCCCCAAACCCCAAACCCAAATCCTAAACCCCTAATCCCTAACCCAAACCGTCAACGCCAGAAACCGAACCCCTAATCCCCAACCCCCAACCCTCAACCCAAACCCCAAACCCATAACTGGAACCCCAAACCGCGAACCCCCTCACCCAAATCCCAAACTCCAAACCCCAAACCCCTAAGCCTTAACCTAAACTGCCAACCCCTAACCCGAACCGAGAATCCCTACCCCGAACCCAAACCCCAAATCCTAACCGCGAACCCCTAACCCAAACCCCAAACCCAAACCGCGAACCCCAAACCCCTAACCCGAATCCCAAATCCCCAACCCCAACCGTGAACCTCAAACCCCAAACCCCTAACCCTAACCTCAAACCCAAACCCCAACTGCGAACCTCTAAACCAATCCGAGAACCCCTAACCTGATCCCCAAACCCCAAACCCAAGCCCCAAACTCAAACCGGCGAGCCCCAAACCCCAAACCCTTAACCCGATCCTCAAACCCCAAACCCCAACTGCAAACCCCTAATCTGAACCGAGAACCCCATAACCTGATCCCCAAACCCCAAACCCCTAAGCTGAACCTTGAACCCCTAATCGGAACCCCAAACCCCAAACGAGAACCGGCGAACCCGGAACCCCAAACCCTGAACTCCAAACCCCAAACCCGAACCCTGAACCCTAACCCGAACCCGAATCCAAACCCTAAGAAGGGAGGGGATTCCCGTAACCCGAACTCTGAACCTGAACCCTAACAAGTTGAGGGGATGCCGGCACCCTAACCCTAACCCTAACCCTAACAATAAAACTCTAAAAGAAAAAGAAACTTTTCTGGCCTAAGCCCCGCCCCTTGCGGTCCCCCATCCGCTCAAAGCAAAAAAGGCAAGCCCGGACTGGAACTTCTGACCCACAAAGCCAGATTGCATGTTTACTCGGCCGTCAGCCTAACCGCTATGCTAACAAAGCCCCCCGGGTTTCATGCTGCTCCCAGGCACTCTTCAAGCCTCGGCCCGCCAGGGCAGGCTAATAAAGAACTATGGGCCCCATTAGCGCTCACTTTAAGCCCTAACCGTAACCTGAACCCTGACCCTGACCTGAACCCTAACCCAAACCCGAACTCTAAGAAGAGGGGGGTTCCCCGAATTCTAACCCTAACCCCGAACCCGAACCCGAGCGAGTTGGGGGGTTGCCCGAACCCTAACCCTAAGCTTCACAATAAACCTCTAAAATCAAAAAGAAACTTTTCTGGTCTAAGCCCCGCCTCTTGTGGTCCCCCCGCCCCCTAAAAGGGAAAGAGTTAAACCCGGGACTTGAACTCCTGACCTACAGACCCTAGTCTGCCTGACTTACCAGCCTGCCTAAACCGCTATGCTACAGAGGCTTGCTGTTTCAGGCAGCGCTCCCGGGCCCTCTTCAAGCCTCTGCGCGCCAGGGTCTGGCTCTATAGAATATCATGGCTGTCCTAGGTCATCTTTGCTTCTTATCCCTAAATCATAGACAGATGAGCTGAGAAAAAGCTTGGGTTGTCTCGGTGGGGTGGATCTGCTTGTCCTTGTGTTTCCCCTGGAGGCAGTCGCGGTCCCGCGGGCCTGGCCTGGCAGGGGGCGTGGGGGCGGGGCGCACCGTGCGCGCGTCGGGGGCGGGGCGAGCCTGGGCGCTGGTCAGGGGCGCGGCTCACGGGAGCGGGTCTGGGGCGGGGTGAACATGGCGGCGCCTCGGGGCCAGGGGTCCCCAGTTGTGCTCTCAGGGCTCGCCATTGCAGCTGGGACTGCTCGTTTCGTGGGCTCCTGGGTCCCCGTCGATTGGCATCCAGCGAGCAGAGCGCAGGGCTGTGGACCACAGGTAAGGGAACTCGGACTCGGCGGAGCAGGGAACCATGTCTTCTGCCCTTTGTTTGCAGTCTCGGAGCCGACTGAAATGGCGATCGCAGAAAAGCCTCGCCTTTGGGGCCGAGGGTTTTAACCGCTTCACCCCTTTGCATACAGCTCAGACCCGCGCGCTTTTCCCAAGCAGCCGAGTGTATTGCTTCCTACAGGCCTGGAGAGGATAACAGGCAGGAAGGCCAGGGGTCTCCAGACAGAGAAAATAAACTGCAAGTGTCAGACGTTTTTTTCTCTCTCTTAAGAGGCAGGAGGAGACCAAAGAGGGCTGCGGTTTTTTTTTCTCCATCTTGATACAAATGTAAAAGAAGGTTTCTCTGAAAATTCTGTGTTGCCATGACAACTCCTGGCTCCACCTGAATTTAACTTTTCTCAAACCTTGAACTAAGCAATGCATTGTTCTTATGGAAATGTTTGTCTTAAGGTATGTTAATGTCTTCAGGTCAGTTCCCCCTAAGGGCTCAGAAACGACTCGACAAACCGGTTTGTCTTACTCATACCTGGTTCTCTTAACCTCTGTGAATGAAACTATATATTTGCTTGGAATCTGCCTTTCTTCAAGATTCATGTCCATCATTTTCTGGCCTGGGATGACTCATCTGCTGCCAATGTGATCTCAATGCATGCTGTGGGTGAGGGGCCTGGTGCCATTCTCTGAGACATTGTCTTTCTTTCCTTAGCAGACTGCTAGTGGCTGTATAACATCTGGCTAAAGACTAGCAGGGGGTACTCTTTCTTCCCCCTTTGAATGTCTACGTCAGCAGCTCTCTCGATCTCTTTTCTACTTGAATCAAACTTTTTCACAGAAAACCTCTGAGCCATCAAGCTTCGTCACTTGCCCTGGATTGAATTCTCCTCTGGAGGCCAAGAATGCTGGCATCTTTTGTGGTTTAGCAGCCACCTTTCAGCCTTTTGTAATTCATATTGAATCTTCATTTCAGATGGCAGATGCATTCCACGGTATTGCCAACTGAAGTCTTGTCATCGCTATGGAGTCTCTGTCCATGGCTTGAGGGTATTTTTCAGCAATCATGTATCATTTCCAGTGTGCCAGTCTTGTCATCCTCATTCCATCCATAGCAAAGTCTTTTATTAATGTTGACGTGATTGAAGGGGAATTGTTTGTTTCAATTCCCTTTCAGATTGTTATTTGCTGGTGTATACAGATAACACTGTGTCGTCATTCATTTGTATCCGTTTGGACAGCTTGATAGTTGTCTTTAGTTTCTTTAATTTCTCATAATTGAAGATGACCCTGGCTCATATATTTACAGTCGCACCCCTAGTCTCAGTCATTTCTTCAAAGAACTGTCCTTTTTTTAACATGACATTATTTTTGACTGTGCTGGGTCTTTATTGCTCCTTTGTCTAGTTGTAGTGAGCAGAGGCTACCTTCTAGTTGCTGTGCCATGGCTTCTCATTGCAGTGCTTTCTCTGTGTGCAGAACTTGGGCTCTGGAGCATGCAAACGTCAAGAGTTGTTCAAGGGCTTCATTGCCCCTGGGCGTGTGGAATCTTCTACACAGGAATTGAACCCGTGTTCCCTGCATCGGTAGGCAGCTTCTTTACCACCAGGCCATCGGAGATGTTTCCTGTTCCCTTTTATTAGAGAAGGATATTTAAAACATACATGTAGGAGCTCAATATGCTCAGCTGACAATACATGGAGATATATCTCCATGTATTCCAGCTCACCTTTGAACATATTCAGTTAAAGGTAATTTGTGATGATGTCTCCAACCTGATCCACCACGACATGGACATTGTAACGTTTCCTTTTGTTTATCTGGAACTTTGCCTTCCAATGGTAAGATACCTGGCTTCCACCGCTTGTCATACACAGAATTCAGTGCTTGTCCCACGTGGTTACTGAAAAAAAAAAAACTGTCAGATTGTCTTTCAAAGGGGGCTCTGCGTGCATCGCACCAGTATCTTGAGTATGTTTTTGTATGATAGTTTACTATCAGTATACCCTCAGTGGCCAGGTGTCTATTTCAGTCGTTACCAATTATGAATGGGCTTGTTTGCTCTAGTGTTCTTGGACAATTCGAGTACAGTTTCTTTGTCAGATGTGCATTTGTTTTAGGAAAAGAGTTGTATTGATTGTTGGCTGTGTTGCATCTTTGTGTGTGGGCTTTTCTCTAGTTTTGGTGAGCATGGGCCATAACGAGTGGTTTGCAGGCTTCTCACTGCAGTGTGTCCTCTTGTTGAGGGGCACAGGCTCACGGGCTTCAGTGGCTGCGGCATGTGAACTCGGCATCGTGGCTTCCAGGATCTAGAGCACAGGCTCGGCAGTTGTGGCACACGGGCTCCATAGGATGTGGCATCTTCCCATCCTAGGGATCGCACATGCATCTCCAGCACTGGCAGGTGGATTCTTGACTATGGAACCACCAGGGCATATTTGAGATTCTAGTTTTCCACACACGTATCTAGTGAAAGAGGCCAGGATCAAGAGGCATGGCAGCTGGGAATCCTCAGCCACAGCTCTGGTGTGCTATCCAAAGCTCTGGGGCCTTTGGTGAGCAGCTCAGCTTCCCTGGGACTGTTTCCTCCCGTCAGAAATGCCCTGCTTTTGGACTGTAGCCCACCAAGCTCCTCTGTCCCTAGGATTTCTGAGACCAGAGTACTGCAGGTGGTGCCATTTCCTTCTCTGCTGCTGCTGCCACGTCGCTTCAGTCGTGCCTGACTCTGCGCGACCCCATAGACAGCAGCCTACCAGGCTCCTCTGTCCCTGGGATTCTCCAGGCAAGAACACTGGAGTGGGTTGCCATGTCCTCCTCCAGTACATGAAAGTGAAAAGTGAAAGTGAAGTCACTCAGTGAAGTCGTGTCCGACTCTTAGTGACCCCGGGGTTGCAGCCTACCAGGCTCCTCTGTCCGTGGGATTCTCCAGGCAATGGTACTGGAGCGGGCTGCCATTGCCTTGTCTGATTTCCTTCTCTGCAAGATAGCGTTTTGGAAGCTCTTTTCTCCTGGATATTGCTTTTGATGAAGGAAGGGGGTTCCCTTCCAGGGCTTGAGAGTGAGTTCTTGTCTGACACTGGGCAATGAGTTGTCTGAGGAGAGGAGTGCTGTCCAAGCGAGAGGCTTCATTGGGAAGGGCTGCCGGGGTGGAGGGCAGGAGGGTGAGGGAAACGGAGAGAACCACTCTGTCACGTGGCTCGCACTCTCAGGTTTTATGGTCATCGGGTTCATTTCTGGTTTGTCTCTTGCCAGGCATTCTGAATTGGGATCCTTCTTGGGGCACACGCATCACTCAGCCGAGATGGATTCCAGCGAAGTGCATCCTGGGAGGTTGGTAGGACCTCTGAACTGGAGCCTCCCATCTCCTGACCTCTCCAGAATTCTGGTTGGTGGTAGCTTGTTCGTTCCTTGTTCCTTCCCAGGACCTCCTGTTGTGAGATGACTCCTGCAAGTGTTTTCTTTTCTCTGTTGCCTGGCCAGGGTGGGTGGTCCGTGGTTCATTTAGCAGTTTCTTTTTGGTTCTCTCGAGTAAGGTCCTCCACAGGGTAAATGTATGAAATGATAAAAGGCAATGTGTTAACTCATTTGTATTCATAATTGGGTAAGTTGGCTTGTTTTGTGTATGTTAGACCTGATCACCAGACCGAAGGTCATGGAGAACGTTTGTAGTTTTCTAAAATTTCAATAGTTTTTAAAATGGAGTTACCTTGTTGCAAAGTTTGTGTGTATGTTCATATTTTTTTAAACAGTTATTTCTTTTTAGTTGATTGATCATTGCTTTACAATATTGGTTTGATTTGTCATACATCCACATGAATTGACCATAGGTGTACCTATGTCCTCTTGCTCTGGAATCTCCCTCCCACCTCGCACGCATTCCCACCTCTCTAGGTTACTACTGAGCCCCAGTTTGAGTTCCCTGAATCATACAGCAAATTCCCATTGGTTGTCTATTTACAAAGGTTGGTGTACCTGCATCCATGCTGCTCTCTCCATTCATCTCACCCTCTCCCTCTTGTTCCCCACCCTCGTCTGTAAGTCTGTTCTCTATGTCTGCACCTCCATTGCTGCTCTGTGAACAGACTCGTCAGTACCATCCTTCTAGATTCCATGTTTTTCTCTCTTTGACTGACTTCCCTCCCCTTTATTAGAACAAACTCACATGTGTTCCTTTTTATGGCTGCATTCCATACAGGCTCTGATTGTTCCTTAGCCATGTTTTGCGGAGGGTCATGGAGCTATTCTGCTCCATTTCAGTTTGGGCTTCCAGTCTGAGTGCTCGCAGCAGAGCTGCTTCTGGGTGAGCCCTCTGAGGTCTGTGAGCGCCGGGCTGCCCGCTCTTCTCCTGTGGCCCGCAGGGGGGCGCCAAAGCCCCCTCTGACCCGCGGGCGCAGGACGCTTTGCCTTTAGGCTCTGCCCCGTGAGCAGCTGGCGGGAGCTTTGTCTCCTCAGGACCATCAGGGCTCAGGCTTCTGGATAACAGGGCTGCATCCAGGCTGAGAGGAGCAGGGTTGCCTTCAGTGCCCACCAGCAGGGAGGCGCTGCAAGAGCGAAAAATGAGGACGGAGTAGACGTTTCCTGTGTCCAGCTGAGGGCTGACTGGAGGTCCATCTCGGAGGACTCAGGGGGAAAGAGCTCCGTGTGCAAAGCGGTGGGTTTTCAGTTCGATTTGCGTTAGATGATGTAGAGGATGAACACTGATGTTCTTCCGTGTAGGTGGCCGTTTTCCTGTCACTGTTTCTTGAGAAGACTGTCCTTTCCTCTTTCGCTCGTTCCTGGTTTGATTTTCAGGAACTGACCATGTACATGTGGGTTCGTTTCTGGGCTCTCTATTCTCTCCTGGAGTCCATGTGTCTGTGTTCCTGCCAGTTCCTCCACTGTGGTGGTCACTACAGCTCCGTGATGTAGTTTGAAGAGGGATAGGAAGATGCCTCCAGCTGTGTTCCTCTTTCTCAGAGTCTTTTTGGCCGTTTAAGGTCCTGGTCAACAGTAGCAGTCTAATATGAGGAATATTTCTATTTCTGTGAAAAATGCCATTGAATGTTATTTTGTGATTGCAGTCCGTGTATTTGTTGATGACTTTGGTTGGAATGGACCTTTTAATTCCTCATTGTTCCAGTGCATGAGCGTGGAATAGTTTTTCTGTGTATTTGTGTTTTCTTTGGTTTCTTTATCAGTGCTTTCTAGTTTTCTGACTACTGGTCTTTTATGTTCTTGATTAAGTTTGTTGCTAGATGTTTTATTTAAGTGGGAGTTTCTTAATTTTTTTTTCTGATTGTTATGAGTGTCTAGAAATGCAAGTGATTTTTGGACTGTAAATGGTAGTCTATTATATGATTGTAAATTGATCCCAAATGATTCAGCTTTACTGAAAGTAGTCTAACAACATTTTGTGAAGTGATGTGGAACGTTTTATCTGTAACATCTGTTTCTCCTGCAGTAGGTCATCCAGAGGACCCAAGACATGGTGGTTACTAAGAGACTTCCCACAGTACTTCTTCATTCCACGTGGACTCCTTCAAGGGCAGTGAGCATCGCAGCTTCCCTTGAACTTCGTCTGGGTAAGTCTTGGCCTGTATCAGAAAGCTTCCTGCCTGTCTACTCTAAATTTCTTTTGTGGTATTGACATGGTTGTTTTGAAACCTAGTATACTTTCCAGTCATTTAAAATGTACAGAAAATGCCTAGCAATGGGAACAAGTGCTAGCATTTGCCACATCATCTAAAAGACTCTATGTGTTTTATGCAAAATGGGTACCTTCTGCAGAACCAGCACATAATCTCCAAAATCAGGAAATCATATGGTATCTACGTTATAATGTAATCCACCGCCCCACTTCCACTTTGCAATGTTCAAGTGTATGAATATATCTTTTGTTTCCATCTTCATCCTTTTTTCTTTATTTAGAGTGTTACTGAGATTTTCAGTTATTTGGACAAACTTGATGGATTGAAAGCAGACATGGTGAATAAGGGTTCTGGGTGGCCTTTTCTATGTGGATTTTTTTTTCACTGAAGATGGTTTGAATATTTATTCGTGTTGTAACATGTATGAATCCTGCATTCTTTCTCCCCCCATAGTAATGAAAAATCAATACTATGCCATTTACCATTTAGATATTTGTAAGCATACAGTGTTGTAGCAGACAACCTTTTCTTGTTTTGGCAAACCAGTTTTAATAATGTGCACCTTGTGCGTGCTTTGGACAAAACTCAGGAAACTGAGTCAGTGACTGAAATGGCCCAAGATATCACCTTAGATTCCATCTTCATCTGAAAACAAAACAGGCACTTCCTGGTGGTCCAGTGGCTGAGACTGGACACTCCCAAAGAAGGAGGCCCAGGTTCATTTCCTGATCCAAGAACTAGATCTCCCATGCCACAACAGAGAATTTGCATGCTGTAGCTAAATATCTGGCTTGCCTCAATGAAGGTTGACCTGGCGCAGCCAAATGAAAACAGAAACAAATATTTAAAAAAATACAACCAAAGGAAAGGAAGGGTATGGTGGCTGTGCAGATTTACGGCTTAGCTTTCCCTATCGATAGAAAAGAAAAAAGAGTTTCAAAAGACTGGTGTCTCATCCTTCTATCTGGCATATAGAGAGGATTCCTTTGAAATGAGATTTCTCTGGTAAATGTGACTCACAGAAGAGCTGTCTTGAACTTGGGTTTCAGAGATGATCATGTGTCCTCTAAAAAAATAAAAGTTAATTGGGTCCAACTAATCCTCATGCTGAGGTGGTATATTTTGTGGTAGCATTTGCTCCCCTTCACTTTGCATGTATCCCCATTTGTTTACACTGTCATCTACTGAAGACATCCTGATATTTGAAAGTTTGTAGTGATTCCAAGTCGAGCTGTTGTATATAATCATGCGATCCTTTTTTGTCTGGACATGTTTTCAAAGCTGTTTAGTAAGTGCTGGACATGAAGGATTCAGGTCACAGGTGAGCCTTGTTTAGCTGTGGAAAAATCCAGCTATGTTTCTCTGTGGCTTGTGGGATCTTCTGGGGTAAGGGATCGAACTAGAGTGTCTTGCATTGTCAGGCAGATTCTTTACCACTGAGCCACCGGAGAAGCTGTGCCCTACCCCCTTTTCTTGAGTTGACTGGATCTAATAGGTGTGCAGTGCTACCTCACTGTTATTTTAGTTTGTCATTTCCTAATGCTATGTGGTTTTGAGTCTTTTTGATAGGCTTATTTACTATCTTTATATTTTTGTAGGCCAGGTGTTTAGGTGTATACATATTTTATGAGATTGTTCTAGATTTTTTGGTATATTTGGAGAACAATCCTTTATCAGATATCTATTTTATAAATATAGTTTCCTGTGGCTTGTGTTTAAGTTTTGTGAATAAGGTTTTTCACCGTTTCAATTTCTAATTTTTTAAAGTTGATGTTATATGTGTTTTCTATCCTTTTTTGGATAGCCTTTAGTGTGTTGTTGTTGTTGTTAAATTTTATAAGCAGAAGTGAGGTACCGTAGATACAGTTTTAAGCTAAGCTGAGGTGCCACAGATACAGTTTTGCCTTTTGTCTGTTGAGAAGTTTGAGTGAGTTTGGTGTACACTGTAACATTATGTCTACATTCATTTGACTGGATATAGCTTCCAGTTATTTGTCTAATTGGTTTTGGAGATATGATGGGAAGTCAGTTTTTCCAAGGGAAACTGAGGTCCATGAAACATGAACTCTTTTCGATCGGTCGGAATCACTTTCTGCTATTTCTGACAGATTTGACTTGTTTGGATATCTCATATGAGCGGAATCACAGAACGTTTGTCTTTTTTTGGTCTGGTTTATTTCACTTAATCTAATGACCATAAGGTTTGTCCACATTGTCGCATTGTCAGAATTACTGACTTTGAAGGGCCGAATCAGATTCCATTGTGTGTATACCACAGTTTGTTTATGGAATTGGCTGCCATGGACACTTCGATTGCTTCTGTTTGTTTGCCAGTGTGAATCATGCTGTTGTGAGTATGACGGAAGGAGTATCCATTTTTTTCAGCCCCCTTTCCCAATCCTTTTGGGTACATAGCATGAATTGGAATCGAACTATGTATTTCTTCCACGTGTTCGTTTTGGAGTCATTTGTGTAATGTCTTGCAGAGTGGCAGCACCATTTAATGTACTTTTTTGTATGGTGGAATACCGTTCAAGCTTCTGAATATACCTTGCGTTGCATATTCAGTCTCCCACCAACGGACACTTGAATGAGTTCTACCTTTGAGCTATTGTGAATGTCACTATGAATATTTGTGTACCAGTTTTTGTTTGAATTATTAACAAATACATTACCATATATAAAAGAAGCCACAAGGACCTACTGTACAGTTTAGGAAACTATTAAATATCTTATGATGATGTGTAATGCAAGAGAATCTCCAAAGGAATATATGAAAAGCACATAATAACCATGATATTTATTGTGGCAACACTATGAGTTATCATAGCACTACTCAACGTGTATTTATACATGTCACTAAAATATTTACATCTGTAAGGATATTATAAAAAATTATATAAAAAATCAAGAATTCAAACAGAGAATAAATAAACTTCCTGTCATTGCTCGTCATCATTTATACACTCATACTACCTGTAACACTCATTGTATAAGTGCTGGACTAGCAATTGACATTCTTGTAAACCAAGAGATTGTGAAGGTGTAAGGAAATATAGCTTATTGAATTCCTTAATGAAGGATTCTAGAACTCTATGTCCATGAAGTGAATGAAATTCCGTTTTAGTGAGCCACATTCTTACTAGAGTGATGAGCCTCCACCCCACCCAACGTTAGTTCACAATGAAATCCTGCAGTCCTCTGGCCTCAATGTCTGCTTCCTGCTACCGAGAAAGAAAAGATGAGGAAGTCCTGACAAAACCGATGCTATTTTTCTTTTTCTGATTTGTATTTTATCGCAGGGCCTGGCAAAAAGAGGGCCCAACCTGTTTTTAGAGTTCCATCCCAAGGGTTCCTCCGGCATGTTCCCTATGTTGACAAACTGCTGATTATTTTCAACAAAGGACAATGATCTGCACTTGACTATCTGTTGCTTGAGCTGGAATAGCAGGCATCCCTTGTAGTGCAGTCGTTCATGCGGAAGTAGACATCCCTGAAGCAATAGTATAAGAGGAACACATTTATCATGTAGACATCGCATCCCATGCATTTGTAATAATTTTTCAGTTATACCCATCATCATCGGAGGAACTGACTTGTCCCAGTAATAACGAGAGGACCCAGTAGAACGGTTCCTTGACTTATGAGTACTTCCTATGAGTACCCTTATGAGTCCTTCTTCCAATGTTGTTTCTCCTAGTTTGGTCATGAACAGTAGAAGCTGATGGCAGTGGTCCTTGAAATGTATGTCGATTCCCAGGTGGCGCAGTTGATCAAGAAATACTCTGCCTACCAGTGCAGGAGGTGGAAGTGATGTGGGTTTGATCCCTGGTTCAGGAAGATAACAATTCATACACATGTTTTCTGGGAACCAGTTTG
>NW_017198038.1:0-7840 GCF_001704415.2 Capra hircus
GGCTGCCTCCTGTGTCCCCGTAGGAGACAAGAATTTTCCTGACAGACCTAGGCTCATAAGCTCTCTCACAGGGGGCAAAAGGGGTAGAACAGACTGTGGATGTGACTCTGCCTTTCCCAGCGAGCATGGGGCCCTCCCTACGGCCCCGGGCTCCAAGGAAAATTGTCCCTGAAAAATGACCTCCAAGAAGCGCTTTTCCAGCAGGCTGGGATGCAGAGTTCACAGGATGGGGGAAAGTGATCGTCCTTCAGGGAAGAAGAGGCAGCCACCCAGTGTGTGTTTGCAAGCCTGTATTTGGAAGAAACTGGTTAGCTTCTTCAAGGGGAGACCTCCAGGTCTGCTCAGAGGACCGAAATTCCAGAGGCAGCACCATGCATCTCCCCTGTCCTTTCTGAGCCTTGGAAAGACATTCCTAGCTTATAGCAGTATTGCTCATGAAGAAGCAGGATGCAGGAATGTGTCAGACATGACTGGGTGCCTTCCTGGGTTCAGCTCCGTGAGGGGCCTTTCCACTCAAAGTAGGTCCCATGCTTCCTTGGGGAGGAAGTGGGGCCCGCTTGCCTCCAAATTGCCAAAGACTGGAACAAAGCTAGTTCTATCAGAGGTAAGAAAAGAGCAATTGGATGGATGTGGAAGCTGTTGCTGGGCCGCACTGCTTCAGGCCCCCACCCCTCCGCCCCGAGAGAAACAGGCGCCCTGTGGCCCTAGGTCCTGGATGCAGTTTCACACATAGAATGTGTCCCCATAGGAGCCAAGAATTTTCCTGACAGACCTAGGCTCACTAGAGCTCTCCTACAGAGCAAAGGGGATGGGACAGATGTGTGGCTGTGGCTCTGCCTTTCTCTGGGAGTGTGGAGCCGCTCCCTATGGCCCGGGCTCCAGGGGAAATTGCCCCTGAATAATGACCTCCAAGAAGCGCTTTTCCAACTGGCTGAGACGTGGAGTTCTCAGGATGCAGGGAAAGCGAGTGTCCTTCGGGGAAGCAAAGGCAGTCACCTGTTATCATGACTTACTAGAATAGTAGGTACCTTCTCCGGTTGGCAGAGGCCTTCCCTACCTGATCTGAAAAAGAAAATGAAGTAGCTCGCTGATTTGAGAAATAATTCCCAGACTTGGGTTTCCAACCAGTATAGAATCCGACAATGGCCCTGTCTTTGTAGCCGCGTTAATTAACAGGTATGTGAAGCTCTAAATATCAGTGGAAATTACATACAGCATATAGGCCCCAGTGTTCTGGAATGGTGGAAAGAAACAACCAAACTCTTGAAGAGACACTTTCAAAATGGATCATAGAGACTGACTGTACATGGATGGGCTTGCTTCCGGCAGACTTACTCATATTACGGGTTACCGCACGTTCCCATAGTTGTTGTCCTTATGAAATTTTCTATGGGAGACCCCCTCCCACAGTGAGGCAGGTGTTAGCAGATTTGCCACAAGTAAGGGGGTGGGATTTCACAGCAGATGGAACAATTAGGTAAGGTAATAAATCAGGTAACTAAGTTTGTATAAAAAAGAATATCATTCCCCCTTGAGGAAGAGATTCATGAATTTGTGCTCAGTGATCAGGTGTGGCTCAATGACTGGAAACACAATTCCTTGGCCTGACATCGGAAAGGTCCTTATACTGTTGTCTTAGCCACAATTCTGAAAGAGATGGGAATACCAGACCACCTAACCTGCCTCTTGAGAAATCTGGATGAAGGTCAGGAAGCAACAGTTAGAGCAGGACATGGAACAACAGACTGGTTCCAAAAAGGAAAAGGAGTATGTCAAGGCTGTATATTGTCACCCTGTTTATTTAACTTATATGCAGAGTACATCATGAAAAATGCTGGGATGGAAGATACATGAGCTGGAATCAAGATTGCCGGTAGAAATATCAATCAACTTAGATATGCAGATGACACCACCATTATGGCAGAATGTGAAGAGGAACGGGTATGTCGGGGAACTTCTTGAGTTGCAGCAAGGGTGTGAAGGACCCTTTGGAAGTTCCAGAGGTTAGGTGTGGTTAGTCTCGAGATGCCTCAGCGGAAATGGGCCTCATGTCGCCTGGAATGGAGAGGCTCCTGGATATTCCCGAGTTTCAGCAGGTGCTCTCTCGAGTTACGACGGGGACTTCAGGGACCCGCTCTGGCGGCCGCAGGAAAGGCCAGTCATCATGCGTGTTGCTAGGGGCCTCTCGTGATTCCTCTCCGTCGATGCCGGGGCCTAAGACCTTGTGTGGAGTCGGGGCCGGAACCTGAGGATTCCTCTCCAGTGCTGACATGGATTTTGGGGTACTTCTGGAGTCTCCACAAGGGAGTGAGGCCTCGTCTCGAGTGGGGGCATCAGCGTGCCCTTTCTTCCCATGCTGTAGCAGCAGTGTCACGCTTCCCCTTGCATGGACCAAGGGATCTGTGGCTTTCCCTCGAGTCTTTCCCACGAGGCTTTCCCACAGGGCTGTCCCACGTGCCACGGTGGTGTGAGTCGATCCTCGGCGTGAAAGCCGAGGCAGTGAAGGGAAAACAGGTTCCTGTGGAATGGACTGAGACGTCTGGGGGAGTCTCGAAATGGTGGCACTACCCTGAAGTTCCTCTCGCCTTTCCTGTGGAGAGCACCTCCTCTTGAGATGCGAAGGGAACGCCGGGAATTCTTTCCGGAAGAAGCAGGGAAAGGATCCCTCATCTCGAGCTACGAGGCAGAAACGGGGCTCCTCTGGATGTGGGAGGGACCCTCGTGCTTCCTCTCGAGTGGAGACTGGTATGTCGGGGAAGTTCTTGAGTTGCAGGAAGGGTGTGACGGACCCTTTGGAAGTTCCAGAGGTTAGGTGTGATTAGCCTCGAGACGCCTCAGTGCAAATGGGCCTCATCTCGCCTGGAGGGGAGAACCTCGTGGATTTTCTCGAGTTGTGGCAGGTGCTCTCGACTTGTGACAGGGACCTCAGGGACCCGCTCTGGTGGCCTCATGATAGGCCAGTCCCCATGCGACTTACTAGGGGACCTCACGGGATTCCGCTCTCTTCGATGCCGGGACCTGAGTCCTTGTGTGGAGTCGGGGCCGGATCCTGAGGATTCCTCTCCAGTGCTGACATGGATCTTGGGGTACTTCTGGAGTCTCCCCATGGGAATCAGTCCTAGTCTCGAATGGGGGCATGTACGTGCGCTTTCCTCCGAGCTGTAGCAGCACTGTCATGCTTCCGATCGGGTGGATCAATGGATCTGTGGCTTTCCCTTGAGGCTTTCCCTTTTCCCACAGGGTGTCCCACGTGCCACCGTGTTGTGAGTCGATCCTCGGCATGAAAGTCGAGGCAGTGCAGGGAAAACAGGTTCCTCTGGAATGGACTAACACATCTGGGCGACTCTTGAAATGGTGGCTGAATCCTGGAGTTCCTCTCGCCTTTCCTGTTGAAAGTACCTCCTCTTGAGATGCGATGGAAACGCCGGGAATTCTTTCCCGACGAAGCATGGAAAGGATCCCTCATCTCGAGCTATGAGGCGGAAACGGGGCTCTTCTGGATGTGGGCGGGAACCTCGTGCTTCCTCTCGAGTGGAGACGGGTATGTCTGGGAACTACTTGAGTTGCAGCAAGGGTGTGAAGGCCCCTTTCGAAGTTCATGAGGTTAGGTGTGATTAGCCTCGAAGGCCTCAGCGGAAATGGGCCTCATTTCGCCTGGAGGGGAGAACCTCCTGGATTTTCTAGTGTTGCGACAGGTGCCTCTCGAGTTTCGACGGGGACCTCAAGGACTCGCTCTGGTGGCCTTAGGTAAGGCCAGTCTCCATTCGAGTTGCTAGGGGCCACTCGGATTTCTCCCCAGTCCATGCCGAGGCCTCAGACCTTGTGTGGACTCGGGGCTGAAACCTGAAGATTCCTCTCCAGTGCTGTCATGGATCTTGGGGTTCTTCTGGAATCTCCACAGTGGACTCAGTCCTCCTCTCGAGTGGGGACATGCACGTCCGCTTTACTCCCGTGCTGTATCAGCAGTGTCAGGATTCCCATCGCCTTACTAAAGGGATCCGTGACTTTTCCTTGAGGCTTTCCCACGAGGTTTTCCCACAGTGCTGTCACCTGTGACACCGTTTTTGATTCGATACTCGGTGTGAAATTCGAAGCAGTGCAGGGAAATCAGGTCCCTCCGAGTGGACTGAGACATTTGGGGGACTTTTGCAATGGGGCACGAACCCTGTAGTTCCTCTCGACTTTCTCATTGAGACCGCCTCCTCTTAATATGCGACGTGAACGCCAGGAATCCTTTCCCGACGAAGCAGGGAAAGGATCTCTCATCTCCAATTAAGAGGTGGAAATGAGGCTCCTCTTGTGGTTTGCTGGACCCTCTTTCTTTCTCTCGAGTGGAGATCGGATTGCTGGGAAAGTTCCTGAGTTGCAGCAAAAATGTGAAGTACCATTTCGAAGTTCCAGAGGGAATGTGCGTTTTGCCAGGATATGCCTCAGCATAAAAGGGCCTCATCTCTCCTGCACCGCTTCCATCAGGTTTGGCTCAGGCGCTGCTTCCCCTGAGCTGAGGCTGTGGGCGGGAGCCCAGAGATGCAGGGCCAGGCCCAAACCACCTGTGCACTTCTCTGATGGAAGGAGAGCACTCCCCAACCCACGTTTTTCAGGCACACTGGCCAGGCGCCTACGGAGTCAGCCTCCGGGTGTGGGGGGCTACAGACCCCATCCACAGCCCCAGGGAGCCTGGTGCTCCTAGTACAGCGGTGAGTCTGGGCGGCCAAACAAAGCTGGAGGAGCCCTGCAGTTTCACTTCCCATCCCTCTGACAGAGCTCTCACTGCTAGAGCTCTCTGCAGATTGGAACCCACTGGCCCCTAACTCTTCCACAAGGACATCTGGGGCCTAGGTTCAAAGGGAAGGAAGGAGCAGAGCTGAGTCCAGGAAGGCACCATTGGAGTCTCCCAGCCTCGTGCAGCCTGCTCCTTCCTGGGCAGGAAGCCTAGCAGTGAGGCAAGTCTGGGCAAGGCTCGCCCCAGGCAGAGCAGCCTCGCGCCAGGAACACTGCCAGATCAGGCCACTGAGCAGAGCTTGAGCTCTGCCTTACTGGAGGCACACAGGGCTCCACCCACCAGGGCTTGCAACCGCACGTGGCTGGGCTGCCTCATTTTCCCCCGAGGAGGCTCGGTTCCCCGCATTCTCTGCACTCAGCTTCCAGGCGGGGGGATGGGGGGGCCGCAACTCCATCAGGTTTTGGCTCAGGGTTTGCTTCCCCTGAGCTGGGGCTTTGGGCAGGAGCCCAGACACGCTGCAGCAGCCCCAAAACACCTGCAACATCTCCACTTGGGAGGAGAACGCTAGAGAACCTACGTCACTCAGGCACCTGCATGGAGCCCACAGAGTGAGTCTCCAGGTTGGGGGCTGCAGATGCCAGCCAGGGGCCTTCATGCCTGGTGCTCTCCGAGGGGACTCAGTCTGGGCGGCCAAGCACACCTGAAGCGCTGCAGTTGCCCTTCCCTTCCCTCTGACAGAGCTCTCATTGCTGGAGCCCTTGGCTGTGTGCAAGCCACCGGCCCCTGAGACCTCCCAAGGACGCCTGGGGCCTAGGTGCAAAGGCAAGGCAGGAGCGGAGCTGAGGCCAGGAAGGCGCCAGTGCATCTCCCAGCCTCGCGCAGCCTGCTCCTTCCTGTGCAGGAAGCCTAGCAGCGAGGCAAGTCTGGGCAAGCCTCTCCCAGGACAGAGCAACCTCGAGCCAGGAACTCTGCCAGATCGGGCCTCTGAGCAGAACTGGAGCTCTGCCGTACTGGAGGTGCACTCGGCTCCAGCCAAGCAGGGCTTTAGCCGTACGCAGCTGGGCTGCCTCTCCTTTGCCCGAGGAGGCTTGCTTCCCCGCATGCTGTTCACTCGGCCTCCAGGCTGGGGCGCTCTGCGCCTCCTGCAGGTCTTGCCTCAGGGGCTGCTTCCCCTGAGCTGGGGCTGTGGGCGGAAGCCCAGACATGAAGGGGCAGGCCCCAACCAGCTGCACACGTCTCGGCTGGGGAGGAGAGCGCTAAGGAACCTTCCAGTGTGAGGCAGCTGCTGGGCGCCCACGAGGTCAGACTCCGGGTGTGCGGGCTGCAGACCCCAGGCAGGGGCCCTGGGGGCCTGGTGCACTCCGTGCGGCGCTGAGCCTGGGTGGACAAGCAACCGCTGGAGGAGCCCTGCACTTGCCCTTCCCTTCCCTCTGACAGAGCTGTCCCTGCTGGAGCCCTTGGCAGTGTGCAAGCCACCGGCCCCTAACCCCTCCCCAAGGACACCAGGGGCCTACGTGCAAAGGCAAGGTAGGAGTGGAGCTGAGGCCAGGATGGTGACAGTGGCGACTCCCAGCCTCCGCAGCATGCTCCTTCCTGGGCAGGAAGCCTAGCACCGAGACAAGTCTGGTCAACGCTCGCCCGGGCAGAGCAGCCTGGCGCCAGCAACTCTGCCAGATCGGGCCTCTGAGCAGAGCTAGAGCTCTGCCGTAGTGGAGACGCAGTCAGCTCCGTCCAAGCAAGGCTTTAGCCGCACGGGGCTGGGATGCCTCTTCTTCCTCCGAGGAGGCTCGCTTCCATGCATGCTGTTCACTGGGCTACCAGGCGGGGGCGCTCTGGGCTTCCTGCAGGTCTTCGATCAGGGGCTTCTTCCCCGAGCTGCGGCTATGGGGGGGAACACAGAATGCAAGGGCAGGCGGCAACCAGCTGCACACGACTTTGCTGGGTAGGAGAGCGCTAGGGAAGCTAGGTGTGTGAGGCAGCTGCTGGGCGCCCACGGAGTCAGCCTCGGGTGTGCAGGGCTGCAGAATCCAGCCAGGGGCCCTGGGAGCCTGGTGCTCTCCGTGAGGCACTGAGTCTGGGCCTCCAAGCAACCGCTGGAGGAGCCCTGCAGTGGCCCTTCCCTTCCCTCTGACAGAGCTCTCACTGCTGTAGCCCTTGGCAGTGTGCAACCCACCAGCCCCCAAGCCCTCCACAAGGACGCCTTGCAAAGGCAAGGCAAGGAGCGGTGCTGAGGTCAGGAAGGCGCCAGTGGCGTCTCTCAGGCTCGCGCAGCCTGCTCCTTCCTCGGGAGGGAGCCTAAAAGCAAGGCAAGTCTGGGCAAGGCTCGCCCCAGGCGAGCAGCCTCGTGCCGGGAACTCTGCCAGATCGGGGCTCTGAGCAGAGCTAGAGCTCTGCCGTACTGGAGGGGCACTTGGCTTCGTGCAAGCAGGGCTTTCAACTTGATGGGGCTGGGCTGCCTCCTCTTCCCCCGAGGAGGCTCGCTTCCCCGATGGCTGTGCACTCGCCTATCAGGTGGGGCGCAGGGCTCCTCCAGCAGGTCTTGCCTCAGGGGCTGCTTCCCCTGAGTTGGGGCTGTAGGCGGGAATCCAGACACGCAGGATCAGGCCCCAACCACCTGCACATGTCTCTGCTGGGGAGGAGAGTGCTAGGGAACCTACGTCTGTCATACACTTTCTGGGCGCCCAAAGAATCAGCCTCCGTGTGTGCGGGGCTGAAGACCCCAGCCAGGGCCCTGGGCCTGGTGCTCTGGTGGCGGCTGATTCTGGGCGGCCAAGCAACCGCTGGAGGAGCCCTGCAGTTGCCCTTCCTTCCCTCTGACAGAGCTCTCACTGCTGAAGCCCTTGGCAGTGTGAAACCCACCACCCCTAAGCCCTCCCCAACGACGCCTGTCACCTATGTGCAAAGGCAAGGCAGGATTGGAGCTGAGGCAAGGAAGGCCAGTGGCGTCTCCCAGGCTCCTGCTGCCTGCTCCTTCCTGGGAGGCAGCCTAAAATCAAGGCAAGTCTGGGCAAGGCTAGCCCCCAGCAGAGCAGCCTCGCGCCAGGAACTCTGCCAGATCGGGGCTCTGAGCAGAGCTAGAGCTGTGCCGTACTGGAGGCGCACTTAGCTCCCTGCAAG
>NW_017198039.1:0-7839 GCF_001704415.2 Capra hircus
GAACCTGAGGATTCCTCTCCAGTGCTGACGGATCTTGGGGTACTTCTGGAGTCTCCCCAGGGGAGTCAGTCCTCGTCTCGAGTGGGGCCATGCACGTGCGCTTTCCTCCCAGCTGTTGCAGCAGTGTCACGATTCCCTTCAAGTGGATCAAGGGATCATTGGCTTTCCCTCGAGGCTTTCCCACAGGGTCCCACAGGGCTGTCCCACGTGCCACCGTTGGTGTCAGTCGATCCTCGGCTTGAAAGTCGATGCAGTGCAGGGAAAACAGGTTTCCCTGAATGACTGAGACATCTGGGGGACTCTGGCATGGTGGCACGACCCTGGAATTCTCTCGCCTTTCCTGTGGAGAGCGCCTCCTCTTGAGATGCACGGGAACGCCGGGAATTCTTTCCGATCACGCAGGGAAAGGATCCCTCCTCTCGAGCTAAGAGGCGGAAACGGGCTCCTCTGGATGTGGGCAGGACACTCGTGCTTCCTCTCGAGTGGAGACGGTATGTCGGGAACTTCTTGAGTTGCAGTAAGGGTGTGAAGAACCCTTTGGAATGTCCAGAGGTAAGGTGAGATTAGCCTGGAGATACCTCAGCGAAATGGGCCTCATTTCGCCTGGAGGGGTAGAACCTCCTGGATTTTCTCGAGTTGCGGCAGGTGCTCTCGACTTACGACGGGGACCTAAGGGACCCGCCTGTGGTGCCTCAGGAAAGGCCAGTCCCATGCGAGTTGCTCTGGGGCCTCTCGGGATTCCTCTCACGTCGATGCAGGGCCTAAGGCCTTGTGTGGAGTCCGGTGCCGGAACCTGAGGATTCCTCTCCAGTGCTGACATGAACTTGGGTACTTCTGGAGTCTCCCCAGGGGTGTCAGTCCTCGTCTCGAGTGGGGCCATGCACGTGCGCTTTCCTCCCGAGCTGTAGCAGCAGTGTCACGCTTCCCTTCGCGTAGATCAAGGGATCTGTGGCTTTCCCTCGAGGCTTTCCCACGAGCTTTCCCACGAGGCTTTCCCACAGGGCTTTCCCACGTGCCACCGGTGGTGTGAGTCGATCCTCGGCTTGAAAGTCAACGCAGTGCAGGGAAAAAAGTTTTGCCCTGGAATGGACTGAGACATCTGGGGGACTCAGGAATGGGTGGCACGACCCTGGAGTTCCTCTCGCCTTTCCTGTGGAGAGCGCCTCCTCTTGAGATGCGACCGGGAACGCCCGGGAAATCTTTCCCGACCACGCAGGGAAAGGATCCCTCCTGTCGACCTAGGAGTCGGAAACGGGCCTCCTCTGGATGTGGGCGGGACTCTCGTGCTTCCTCTCGAGTGGAGATGGGTATATCGGGGAACTTCTTGAGTTGCAGCTAGGGTGTGAAGGACCCTTTGGAAGTTCCAGAGTTTAGGTTGTGATTAGCCTCTAGTTGCCTCAGCCGGAAATAGGCCCTCATCGCGCCTGGAGGGGAGAACCTCCTGGATTTTCTCGAGTTGCGGCAGGTGCTCTCGACTTACGATGGGGACTTCAGGGACCCGCTCTCGTGGCCTCAGGAAAGGCCAGTCACCATGCGAGTTGCTCGAGGGCCCTCTCGGGATTCCTCTCCCGTCGATGCTGGGGCCTAAGACCTTCTGTGGACTCAGTGCCGGAACCTGAGGATTCCTCTCCAGTGCAGACATGGATCTTTGGGAACTTCAGGATTCTCCCCAGGGCAGTCAGTCCTCGTCTCGAGTGGGGGCATGCACGTGCGCTTTCCTCCCGAGCTGTAGCAGTAGTGTCGCGCTTCCCTTAGCGTGGATCAAGGGATCTGTGTCTTTCCCTCGAGGCTTTCCCATGAGGCTTTCCCACAAGGCTCTCCCACGTGCCACCGTGGTGTGAGTCGATCCTCCGCTTGAACATCGAGACAGTGCAGGGAAAACAGGTTTCCCTGGAATGGACTGAGACATGCGGGGACTCTGGAATGGTGGCACGACCCTGGAGTTCCTCTCACCTTTCCTGTGGGAGATCGCCTCCTCTTGAGATGCAACGGGGAAACGCCGGGAATTCTTCCCGACCACGCTGGGAAAGGATCCCTCCCTCGAGCTAGGAGGCGGAAACGGGGCTCCTCTGGATGTGAGAGGACTCTCGTGCTTCCTCTCGAGTGGAGACGGGTATGTCAGGGAACTTCTTGACTTGCAGCAAGAGTGTGAAGGACCCTTTGGAAGTTCCAGATGTAAGATGTGATTAGCCTCGAGACGCCTCAGCAGAAATGGGCCTCATCTCGCCTGCAGGGGAGAACCTCCTGGATTTTCTCGAGTTGCCGACAGGTGCTCTCGACTTATGATGGGACCTTAGGGACCCGGTCTGGTGGCCTCAGGAAAGGCCAGTCCCCATGCGAGTTGCTCTGGGGCCTCTCGGATTCCTCTACCGTAGATGCCGGGGCCTAAGACCTTGTGTGGAGTCGGTGCCGGAACCTGAGGATTCCTCTCCAGTGCTGACATGGATCTTGGGGTACTTCTGGAGTCTCCCCAGGGCAGTCAGTCCTCTACTCGAGTGGGGCCATGCACGTGCGCTTTCCTCCCGAGCTGTAGCAGCAGTGTCACGCTTCCCTTTCGCGTGGATCAACGGATCTGTGGCTTTCCCTCGAGGCTTTCCCAAGAGGCTTTCCCACGAGGCTTTCCCACAGGGCTGTCCCACGTGCCACCGTGGTGTGAGTCGATCCTCGGCTTGAAAGTCGAGGCAGTGCAGGGAAAACAGGTTTCCCTGGAATGGACTGAGACATCCAGGGTACTCTGGCAATGGTGGCACGACCCTGGAGTTCCTCTCGCCTTTCCTGTGGAGCGCGCCTCCTCTTGAGATGTGACAGGAACACCGAGAATTCTATCCCGATCACGCAGGGAAAGGATCCCTCCTCTCGAGCTAAGAGGCGGAAACGGGGCTCCTCTGGATGTGGGCAGGACACTCGTGCTTCCTCTCGAGTGGAGACGGGTATGTCGGGGAACTTCTTGAGTTGCAGTAAGGGTGTGAAGAACCCTTTGGAATGTCCAGAGGTAAGGTGAGATTAGCCTGGAGATACCTCAGCGGAAATGGGCCTCATTTCGCCTGGAGGGGAGAACCTCCTGGATTTTCTCGAGTTGCGGCAGGTGCTCTCGACTTACGACGGGGACCTAAGGGACCCGCTGTGGTGGCCTCAGGAAAGGCCAGTCCCCATGCGAGTTGCTCTGGGGCCTCTCGGGATTCCTCTCCACGTCGATGCAGGGGCCTAAGGCCTTGTGTGGAGTCGGTGCCGGAACCTGAGGATTCCTCTCCAGTGCTGACATGGAACTTGGGTACTTCTGGAGTCTCCCCAGGGGTGTCAGTCCTCGTCACGAGTGGGGCCATGCACGTGCGCTTTCCTCCCGAGCTGTAGCAGCAGTGTCACGCTTCCCTTCGCGTAGATCAAGGGATCTGTGGCTTTCCCTCGAGGCTTTCCCACGAGGCTTTCCCACGAGGCTTTCCCACAGGGCTTTCCCACGTGCCACGGTGGTGTGAGTCGATCCTCGGCTTGAAAGTCAACGCAGTGCAGGGAAAAAAGTTTTGCCCTGGAATGGACTGAGACATCTGGGGGACTCAGGGAATGGTGGCACGACCCTGGAGTTCCTCTCGCCCTTTCCTGTGGAGAGCGCCTCCTCTTGAGATGCGACGGGAACGCCGGGAAATCTTTCCCGACCACGCAGGGAAAGGATCCCTCCTGTCGACCTAGGGAGTCGGAAACGGGCCTCCTCTGGATGTGGGCGGGACTCTCGTGCTTCCTCTCGAGTGGAGATGGGTATATCGGGGAACTTCTTGAGTTGCAGCTAGGGTGTGAAGGACCCTTTGGAAGTTCCAGAGTTTAGGTGTGATTAGCCTCTAGTTGCCTCAGCGGAAATAGGCCTCATCGCGCCTGGAGGGGAGAACCTCCTGGATTTTCTCGAGTTGCGGCAGGTGCTCTCGACTTACGATGGGGACTTCAGGGACCCGCTCTCGTGGCCTCAGGAAAGGCCAGTCACCATGCGAGTTGCTCGGAGGGCCTCTCGGGATTCCTCTCCCGTCGATGCTGGGGCCTAAGACCTTCTGTGGACTCCAGTGCCGGAACCTGAGGATTCCTCTCCAGTGCAGACATGGATCGTTGGGAACTTACTGGATTCTCCCCAGGGCAGTCAGTCCTCGTCTCGAGTGGGGGCATGCACGTGCGCTTTCCTCCCGAGCTGTAGCAGTAGTGTCGCGCTTTCCCTTCGCGTGGATCAAGGGATCTGTGTCTTTCCCTCGAGGCTTTCCCATGAGGCTTTCCCACAAGGCTCTCCCACGTGCCACCGTGGTGTGAGTCGATCCTCCGCTTGAACATCGAGGCAGTGCAGGGAAAACAGGTTTCCCTGGAATGGACTGAGACATCCGGGGGACTCTGGAATGGTGGCCACGACCCTGGAGTTCCTCTCGCCTTTTCCTGTGGAGCGCGCCTCCTCTTGAGATGTGGCAGGAACACCGGGAATTCTATCCCGATCACGCAGGGAAAGGATCCCTCCTCTCGAGCTAAGAGGCGGAAACGGGGCTCCTCTTGGATGTGGGCAGGACTCTCGTGCTTCCTCTCGAGTGGAGACGGGTATGTCGGGGAACTTCTTGAGTTGCAGTAAGGGTGTGAAGAACCCTTTGGAATGTCCAGAGGTAAGGTGAGATTAGCCTGGAGATACCTAAGCGGAAATGGGCCTCATTTCGCCTGGAGGGGAGAACCTCCTGGATTTTCTCGAGTTGCGGCAGGTGCTCTCGATTTACGACTGGGGACCTAAGGGACCCGCTGTGGTGGCCTCAGGAAAGGCCAGTCCCCATGCGAGTTGCTCTGGGCCTCTCGGGATTCCTCTCACGTCGATGCAGGGCCTAAGGCCTTGTGTGGAGTCGGTGCCGGAACCTGAGGATTCCTCTCCAGTGCTGACATGGAACTTGGGGTACTTCTGGAGTCTCCCCAGGGGTGTCAGTCCTCGTCTCGAGTGGGGCCATGCACGTGCGCTTTCCTCCCGAAGCTGTAGCAGCAGTGTCACGCTTCCCTTCGCGTAGATCAAGGGATCTGTGGCTTTCCCTCGAGGCTTTCCCACGAGGCTTTCCCACGAGGCTTTCCCACAGGGCTTTCCCACGTGCCACGGTGGTGTGAGTCGATCCTCGGCTTTAAAGTCAGACGCAGTGCAGGGAAAAAAGTTTTGCCTGGAATGGACTGAGACATCTGGGGGACTCAGGGAATGGTGGCACGACCCTGGAGTTCCTCTCGCCTTTCCTGTGGAGAGCGCCTCCTCTTGAGATGCGACGGGGAACGCCGGGAATTCTTTCCCGACCACGCAAGGGAAAGGATCCCTCCTCTCGAGCTAGCAGGTCGGAAACGGGGCCACTCTGGATATGGGCGGGACTCTCGGATTCCTCTTGAGTGGAGACGGGTATGTCGGGGAACTTCTTGAGTTGCAGCAAGGGTGTGAAGGACCCTTTGGAAGTTCAAGAGTTAAAGCGTGATTACCTCCTAGATGCCTCAACGGAATGGGCCTCATCTCGCCTGGAGGGGAGAATCTCCTGGATTTTCTCGAGTTGCGGCAGTGCTCTCGACTTACGATGGGGACTTTAGGGACCCGCTCTGGTTGCCTCATGAAAGGCCAGTCCCCATGCGAGTTACTCGGGGGCCTCTCGGGATTCCTCTCCCGTCGATGCCAGGGCCTAAGACCTTGTGTGGAGTCGGTGCCGGAACCTGAGGATTCCTCTCCAGTGCTGACATGGATCTTGGGGTACTTCTGGAGTCTCCCCAGGGGAGTCAGTCCTCGTCTACGAGTTGGTGGGCATGCAACGTGCGCTTTCCTCCCCGAGCTGAGTACCAGCAGTGTCACGCTTCCCTTCGCGTGGATCAAGGGATCTGTGGCTTTCCCTCTTGAGGCTTTCCCACCAGGCTTGTCCCACAGGGCTGTCCCACGTGCCACCGTGGTGTGAGTCGATCCTACGGCTTGAAAGTCGAGGCAGTGCAGGGAATAACAGGTTTCCCTGGAATGGACTGAGACATCTGGGGGGACTCTGGGAATGGTGGCACGACCCTGGAGTTCCTCTCGCTTTTTCCTGTGGAGAGCGCCCTCCATCTTGAAGATGCGACGGGAACGCCGGGAATTCTTTCCCGACCATGCAGGGAAAGGATAAATCCTCTCGAGCTATGACGCTGGAAACAGGGCTCCTCTGGATGTGGGCGGGACACTCGTGCTTCCTCTCGAGTGGAGACGGGTATGTCGACGAACTTCTTGAGTTGCAGCAAGGGTGTGAAGGACCCTTTGGAAGTTCCAGATGTTAGATGTGATTAGCCTCGAGACGCCTCAGAGGAAATGGGCCTCATCTCGCCTGGAGGGGAGAACCTCCTGGATTTTCTCGAGTTGCGGCAGGTGCTCTCGACTTACGACGGGGACCTCAGGGACCCGCTCTGGTGGCCTCAGGAAAGGCCAGTCCCTTGGCGAATTGCTCGGGGGCCTCTCAGGATTCCTCTCCCGTCAATGCCGGTGCCTAAGATCTTGTGTGGAGACGCTGCCTGTACCTGAGGATTCCTCTCCAGTGCAGAAATGGATCTTGGTGTACTTCTGGAGTCTCCCCAGGGGAGTCACTCTAAGTCTCGAGTGGGGGAATGCACCGTGCGCTATCCTCCCGAGCTGAAGCAGCAGTGTCACGCTTCCCTTCGCCTGGATCAAGGGATCAGGGGTTTTCCCTCGAGGCTTTACAACGAGGCTTTCCCACGAGGCTTTCCCACAGGGCTGTCCCACGTGCCACTGGTGTGTGAGTCGATCCTCGGCTTGAAAGTCGAGGCAGTGCAGGGAAATCAGGTTTTCCTGGAATGGACTGAGATATCTGGGGGACTCTCGGAATGGTGGCACGGCCCGGAGTTCCTCTCGCCTTTCCTGTGGAGAGCGCCTCCTCTTGAGATGCGACGGGAACGCCGGGAATTCTTTCCCAACCACGCAGGGAAAGGATCCCTCCTCTCGAGCTAGGAGGCGGAAACGGGGGCTCCTCTTTATGTGGGCGGGACTCTCGAACTTCCTCTCGAGTGGAGACGGGTATGTCGGGGAACTTCTTTAGTTGCAGCAAGGGTGTGAAGGATCCTTTGGAAGTTCCAGAGGTTAGGTGTGATTAGCCTCGAGACGCCTCAGGGGAAATGGGCCTCATCTCGCCTGGAGGGGAGAACCTCCTGGATTTTCTCGGAGTTGCGGCAGGTGCTCTCGACTTACAACGGGGACCTCAGGGACACGCTCTGGTGGCCTCAGGAAAGGCCAGTCCCCATGCGAGTTGCGAGGGGGCCTCTCGGGATTCCTCTCCGTCGATGCCGGGGCCTAAGACCTTGTTTGGTGTCAGTGCCGGAAACTGAGGATTCCTCTCCAGTGCTGACATGGATCTTGGGGTACTTCTGGAGTCTCCCAGGGGAGTCAGTCCTCTTCTCGAGTGGGGGCAGGCACGTGCGCTTTCCTCCCGAGCTGTAGCAGCAGTGTCGAGATTCCCTTAGCGTGGATCAAGGGTTCAGGTGCTTTCCCTCGAGGTCTTTCCCGGAGGCTTTCCCACAGGGCTGTCCCACGTGCCACCATGGTGTGAGTCGATCCTCGGCTTGAAAGTCGAGGCAGTGCAGGGAAAACAGGTTTCCCTGGAATGAACTGAGACATCTAGGGTACTCTGGGAATGGTGGCACGCCCCAGGAGTTCCTCTCGACTTTCCTGTGGAGAGCGCCTATTCTTGAGATGCGACGGGAACGCCGGGAATTCTTTCCCGACCACGCAGGTAAAGGATCCTTCCCCTCGAGCTAGGAGGCGGAAACGGGTCTCCTCTTTATGTGGGCGGGACTCACGTGCTTCCTCTCGAGTGGAGACGGGGTATGTCGGGGAACTTC
>NW_017198040.1:0-7839 GCF_001704415.2 Capra hircus
TCAGGTTCCGGCACCGACTCCACACAAGGTCTTAGGCCCCGGTATCGAAGGGAGAGGAATCCCGAGAGGCCCCCGAGCAACTCGCATGGGACTGGCCTTTCCTGAGGCCACCAGAGCAGGTCCCTGTGTTCCCCGTCTAAATCCAGAGCACCTGCCACAACTTGAGAAAATCCAGGAGGTTCTCCCTTCCAGGCGAGATGAGGCCCATTTCCTCTGAGGTGTCTCAAGGCTAATCACACCTAACCTCTGGAACTTCCAAAGGGTCCTTCACACCCTTCCTGCAACTCAAGAAGTTCCCGGTCATACCCGTCTCCACTCTAGAGAAAGCACGAGCCTCCGCCCACATCCAGAGGAGCCCCGTTACCGCCTCCTAGCTCGAGAGGAGGGATCCTTTCCCTGCAGGGTCGGGAAAGAATTCCTGGCGTTCCCGTGGCATCTCAAGAGGAGGCGCTCTCCACATGAAAGGCGAGATGGAATCAAGGGTCGTGCCACCATTCCCAGAGTCCCTCAGATGTTTCAGTCCATTCCAGGGAAACCTGTTTTCCCTGCACTGCCTCGATTTTCAACCGAGGATCGACTCACACCACGGTGGGCACGTGGGACAGCCGTGCGGGAAAGCCTCCTGGGAAGCCTCGTGGGAAAGCCTCGAGGGAAAGCTCGAGGAAAGCCACAGATCCCTTGATCCATGCCAAGGGAAGCGTGACAGTGCTGCTACAGCTCGGGAGGAAAGCGCACGTGCATGCCCCCTCTCGAGACGAGGACTGACTCCCCTGGGCAGACTCCAGAAATACCCCAAGATCCATGTCAGCACTGGAGAGGAATCCTCAGGTTCCGGCACCGACTCCACACAAGGTCTTAGGCCCAGGCTTCGACGGGAGAGGAATCCCGAGAGGCCCCGAGGAACTCGCATGGGGACTGGCCTTTCCTGAGGCCTCCAGAGTGGGTCCCTGAGGTCCCCGTCATAAGTCGAGAGCACATGCCGCAACTCGAGAAAATCCAGGAGGTTCTCCCCTCCAGGCGAGATGAGGCCCATTTCCGCTGAGGCAACTAGGCGGTAATCACAGTTAAACTCTGGAACTTCCAAAGGGTCCTTCACACCCTTGCTGCAACTCAAGAAGTTCCCCGACATACCCGTCTCCACTCAAGAGGAACCCGAGCGTCCGCCCATATCCAGAGTGTCCCCGTTTCCGCCTGCTAGCTCGAGAGGAGGGATCCTTTCCCTGCGTGGTCGGGAAAGAATTCCTAGCGTTCCCGTCTCATCTCAAGAGGAGGCGCTCTCCACAGGAAAGGCGAGAGGAACTCCAGGATCAGGTCCCATTCCCAGAGTCCCCCAGATGTCTCAGTCCATTCCAGGGAAACCTGTTTTCCCTGCACTGCCAAGACTTTCAAGCCGAGGATCGACTCACACCGCGATGGCACGTTGGACAGCCCTGTGGGAAAGCCTCGTGGGAAAGCCTGTCGTGGGAAAGCCTCGTGGGACAGCCTCGTGGGAAAGCCTCGTGGGAAATCCTCGTGGGTAAGCCTCGAGGGAAATCCACAGATAACTTGATCCACGCGAATGGAAGCGCGACACTGCTGCTACAGCTCGGGAGGAAAGCGCACGTGAATACACCACTCGAGACGAGGACTGACTCCCTGGGGAGACTCCAGAAGTACCCAAGATCCATGTCAGCACTGGAGAAGAATCCTCAGGTTCCGGCACTGACTCCACACAAGGTCTTAGGCCTCAGCATCGACGGGAGAGGAATCCCGAGAGGGCCCCGAGCAACTCGCATGGGGACTGGCCTTTCCTGATGCCACCAGAGCGGGTCCCTGATGTCCCCGTCGTAAGTCGAGAGCACTACCCCAATCGAGAAAATCCAGGAGGTTCTCCCTCCAAGCGAGATGAGGCCATTTCCAGCAGAGGCGTCTCGAGGCTAATCACACCTTACATCTGGAACTTCCAAGATCCTTCACACCCTTGCTGCAACTCAAGAAGATCCACGACATACCCGTGTCCACTCGAGAGGAAGCACGAGAATTCCGCCCACATCCAGAGGAGCCCCGTTTCCGCCTCCTAGGCTCGAGAGGAGGGAACCTTTCCCTGCTTGGTCGGGGAAGAATTCCCGGCATTCCCGTCGCATCTGCAAGAGGAGCGCTCTCGCACAGGAAAGGCGAGAGGAAATCCAGGGTCGTGCCACATTCCCAGAGTTCCCCAGATGTCTCAGTCCATTCCAGGAAAACCTGTTTTCCCTGCACTGCCTCGACTTTCAAGCCGAGGATCGACTCACACCACGGTGGCACGTGGGACAGCCCTGTGGGAAAGCCTCGTGGGAAAGCCTCGTGAAAGCCTCGAGGGAAAGCCCTGATCCCTTGATCCACGCGAAGGAAGCGTGACAGCTGCTGCTACAGCTCGGAGGAAAACGCACGTGCATGCCCCCACTCGAGAAGAGGACTGACTCCACTGGGGAGACTCCAGAAGTACCCCAAAATCCAGGTCAGCACTGGATAGGAATGCTCAGGTTCCTTCACCGACTCCACACAAGATCTTAGGCACCGGCATAGACGGAGAGGAATCCCGAGAGGCCCCGAGCAACTCGCATGGGGACTGGCCTTTCCTGAGGCCTCCAGAGCGGGTCCCTGAGGTCCCCGTCGTAAGTCGAGAGCACCTGCCGCAACTCGAGAAAATCCAGGAAGTTCTCCCCTCCAGGCGAGTTGAGGCCCATTTCCGCTGAGGTGTCTCAAGGCTAATCACACCTAACGTCTGGAATTTCTAAAGGGTCCTTCACACCCTTGCTGCAACTTAAGAAGTTCCCCGACACACCTGTCTCCACTCGAGAGGAAGCACCAGAGTCCGCCCACATCCACAGGAACCCCGTTTCCGCCTCTTTGCTCGAGAGGAGGGTTCCTTTTCCTGCATGGTCGGGAAAGAATTCCCGGTGTTCCCATAGCATCTCAAGAGGAGGGCCTCTCCACAGGAAAGGCGAGAGGAACTCCAGGGTCTTGCCACCAATCCGAGAGTCGCGCAGATGTCTCAGTCCATTCCAGGGAAACCTGTATTCCCTGCACTGACTCGACTTTCAAGCCAGGATCGACTCACACCACGTTGGCACGTGAACAGCCTGTGGAAAAGCCTCGTGGAAAGCCTTGTGGAAAAGCCTCGAGGAAAAGCCACTGATTCCTTGATCCACTCGACGGGAAGCATGACACTGCTGCCCCATCTCGGAGGAAAGCGCAAGTGCATGCCCCCACTCGAGACGAGGGCTGACTCCCCTAGGGAGACTCCAGAAGTACCCCAAGGTCCATGTCAGCACTGGAGAGGAATCCTCAGGTTCCGGCACCGACTCCACACAAGGTCTATGGCCCCGGCATCGACGGGAGAGGAGGCCCTAGAGGCCCCCGAATTTCCTCCCATGTGGACAGGCCTTTCCTGAGGCCACCAGAGCGGGTCCCTGAGGTCCCCGTCGTAAGTCGAGAATAGTTGCCCCAACACGAGAAAATCCAGGAGGTTCTCCCCTCCAGGCGAGATGAGGCCCATTTCCAATGAGGCATCTCGAGGCTTATCACACCTAAACTCTGGAACCTACAAATGGTCCTTCACACCATTGTTGCAACTCAAGAAGTTCCCCGACATACCCTTCTGCACATCGAGAGGAAGCACGAGAGTCCCGCCCACACCCAGAGGAGCCCCGCTTCCGCCTTATAGCTCGAGAGGAGGGATCCTTTCCCTGCGTGGTCGGGGAAAGAATTCCCGGCTTTCCCCTCACAGCTCAAGAGGGGCGCTCTCCACAGGAAAGGCGAGAGGAACTCCAGGGTCGTGCCACCATTCCAGATTCCCCCAGATGTCTCAGTCCATTCCAGGGAAACCTGTTTTCCCTGCACTGCCTCGACTTTCAAGCCGAGGGTTGACTCACACAACGGTGGCACATGGGATAGCCCTGTGGTAAAGCCTCGTGGGAAACCCTGGTGAGTAAGCCTCGAGGGAAAGCCACAGATCCCTTGATCCACGCGAAGGGAAGCATAACACTGCTGCTACATCTCGGGAGGAAAGCGCACGAGCATGCCCCCACTCGAGAGGAGGACTGACTCCCCTGGGGAGACTCCAGAAGTACCCCAAGATTCATGTCAGCACTGGAGAGGTATCCTCAGTTTCTGACACTCACTCCACACAAGGTCTTAGGCCCAGGCATCGATGGGAGAGGAATCCCGAGAGGCCCCTGAGCAACTCGCATGGTGACTGGCCTTTCCTGAGGCCACCAGATCGGGTCCCTGAGGTCCCCGTTGTAAGTCGAGAGCACCTGCCGCAACTCGAGAAAATCCAGGATGTTCTCCCCTGCAGGCGAGATGAGGCCCATTTCCGCTGAGGCGTCTCAAGGTTAATCACACCTAACCTCTGGAACTTCCAAAGGGTCCTTCACACCCTTGCTGTAACTCAAGAAGTTCCCCGACATACCCGTCTCCACTCGAGAGGAAGTACGAGAGTCCCGCCCAGATCCAGAGGAGCTACGTTTCCGCCTCCTAGATCCAGAGGAGGGATCCTTTCCCTGCGTGTTCGGGAAAGATTTCCCGGCGTTCCTGTCGCATCTCAAGAGGAGGCGCTCTCCAGAGGAAAGGCGAGAGGAACTCAAGGGTCGTGCCACCATTCCAAGAGTCCCCAGATGTCTCAGTCCATTCCAGGGAAACCTGTTTTCCCTGCACTGCCTCGACTTTCAAGCCGAGGATCGACTCACACCACGGTGGCACGTGGGACAGCCCTGTGGGAAAGCCTCATAGGAAAGCCTCGTGGGAAAGCCTCGTGGGAAAGCCTCGAAAGCCACTGATCCCATGATCCACGCGACGGAGGGTGACACTGCTGCTACAACGCGGGAGGAAAGCACACGTGCAAGCCCCCACTGAGAGGAGGACTGACTCCCCTGGGGAGACTCCAGAAGTACCCTAAGATCCATGTCAGCACTGGAGAGGAATCCTCAGGTTCCAGCACCGACTCCACACAAGGTCTTAGGCACCGGCATCGAAGGGAGAGGAATCCCAATAGGCCCCGAGCTACTCGCATGGGGACTGGCCTTTCCTGAGGCCACCAGAGCGGGTCCCTGAGGTCCCCGTCTTAAGTCGAGAGCACCTGCAGCAACTCGAGAAAATCCAGGAGGTTCTCCCCTCCAGGCGAGATGAGCCCCATTTCCGCTGAGGCGTCTCGAGGCTAATCACACCTAACCTCTGGAACTTCCAAAGGGTCCTTCACACGCTTGCTGCAACTCAAGAAGTTCCCCGATATACCAGTCTCCACTCGAGAGGAAGCATGAGGGTCCCGCCCACATCCAGAGGAGCCTGGTTTCCACCTCGTCGCTTGAGATTAGGGATTCTTTTCCTGCTTCGTCTGGAAAGAATTCCCGGCTTTCCCGTCGCATCTCAAGAAGAGGCGCTCTCAACAGGAAAGGCGAGAGAAACCCCAGTGTCGTGCCACAATTCCAAGGGACCCCCAGATGTCTCAGTCCATTCCAGAGGAACTTGTTTTCCCTCCACTGCCTCTACTTTCACTCCGAGGATATACTCACTCCACCATGGCATGTCCCACGTGGGACAGCCCTGTGGGAAAGCCTCGTCGGAAAGCCTCGAGGGAAAGCCACAGATCCCTTGATCCCCGCGACGGGAAGTGTGACACTGCTGCTACAGTTCGTGAGGAAAGCTCACGTGCATGCCCCCACACGAGATGAGCACTGACTCCCCAGGAGAGACTCCAGAAGTACCCCAAGATCCATATCAGCACTGGAGAGGAATCCTCAGGTTCCAGCCTCGACTCCACACAAGGTCTTAGGCCCCGACATCGACGGGAGAGGAATCCCGAAAGGCCCCCTTGCAAGTCCCATGGGCACTGGCCTTTCCTGAGGCCACCAGAGCGGGTCCCTGAGGTTCCCGTCGTAACTCGAGAGACCCTGCCCAACTCTAGAAAATCCAGGAGGTTCTCCGCTCCAGGCGAGATGAGGCCCATTTCCTCTGAGGCGTCTGGAGGCTCATCACACCTAAACTCTGGAAATTCAAAAGGGTCCTTGCTGCAACTCAAGAAGTTCCCCGACATACCCGTCTCCACTCGAGAGGAAGCACGAGGGTCCCGGCCACATCCAGGGGAACCCCGTTTCCGCCTGGTAGCTCGAGATGAGGGATCCTATCCTGCTTAGTCAGGAAAGATTTTTCAGCGTTCCCGTGGCCTCTCAAGAGCAAAGGCTCTCAATAGGAAAGGCGAGAGGAACTCCAGGGTCGTACCACCATTCCAAGAGTCCCCCAGATATCTCAGTCCATTTCAGAGGAACCTGTTTTCCCCGCAATGCCTCGACTTTCACGCCGAGGATCCACTCACACCATGGTGGCACGTGGGACAGCCCTGTGGAAAGCCTCGTGGGAAAGCCACAGATCCCTTGATCCCCGCGAAGGGAAGCGTGACACATCTGCTACACTGTCCCTGAGGTCACGTTGGTATGTTGAGAGCACCTGCCCCAACTCGAGAAAATCCAGGAGGTTCTCTGCTCCAGTCGAGATGAGGCCCATTTTCTCTGCGGCGTCTCGAGAGTAATCACACCTAAACTCTGGAACTTCCAAAGGGTCCTACACACCCTTGCTACAACTCAGGAGGTTCCCCGATATACCCGTCTCCACTCCAGAGGAAGCACGAGGGTCCGGCCTCCTCCAGAGAAGCTCCGTTTCCGCCTCCAAGCTCGAGATGAGGGATCCTTCCCTGCTTCCTCGGGAAAGAATTCCCGACATTTCCGACGCATCTCAAGAGGAGGCCCGCTGCACAGGAAAGGCGAGAGAAACTCATGGGTCGTGCCACCATTCCAAGAGCCCCCAGATATCTCCGTCCATTCCAGAGGATCCTTTTTTCCCTGCACTGCTTCGACTTTCATGCGAGGATCGACTCACACCACGGTGGCACGTGGGAGAGCCCTGTGGGAAAGCCTCGTGGGACAGCCTCGAGGGAAAGCCACAGATCCCTTGACCCACGCGACGGGAAGCGTTACACTGCTGCTGCAGCTCGGAGGAAAGCGCACGTGCATGCCCCCACTCGAGACAAGGACTGACTCCCCTGGGGAGACTCCAGAAGTACCCCAAGATGCATGTCAGCCCTGGAGAGGAATCCTCAGGTTCCGGCCCCGACTCCACACAGGTCTTAGCCCTGGCATCGACGGGAGAGGAACAGCGACAGGCCCTCTAGCAACTCACATGGGACTGGCCTTTCCTGAGGTCACCAGAGGCGGTCATGAGGTCCCCGTCGTAAGTCAAGAGCACCTGCCGCAACTCGGTAAAATCCAGGAGGTTCCCCCTGCAGGCGAGATGAGGCCCGTTTCCACTGAGGTGTCTCGACGCTAATCACACTTGACCTCTGGAACTTCCAAAGAGTCTTTCACAGCCATGCTGCAACTCAAGAAGTTCCCAACATACCCGTCTCCACTCAAGAGCAAGCACGAGGGTCCCGGCCACATCAGAGGAGCTCCGTTTCCGGCTCGTAGCTCGAGAGGACGGATCCTTTCCCTGCTTGGTCGGGAAAGAATTCCGGCATTCCCATCGCATCTCAAGAGGAGGCGCTCTCCAAAGGAAAGGGAGAGGAACTGCAGGGTCGTGCCACCATTCCAAGACTCCCCCAGATATCTCAGTCCATTCCACAGGAACCTGTTTTTGCACTGCCTCGGCTTTCACGCCGAGGATCGACTCACACCACCGTGACACGTGGGACAGCCCTGTGGGAAAGCCTCGTGGGAAAGACTCGAGGGAAAGCCACAGATCCCTTGGTCCACGCAAGGGAAGCGTGACACTGCCATACAGCATGGGAGGAAAGGGCACGCTCATGCCCCACTCGAGACAAGCCTGACT